>NW_027644543.1:0-4995 GCF_032717465.1 Coenobita brevimanus
ATATACAGTAAAATGTCTTCCCTTTCCTTCCTCTTAATCAAACTTATATTTTCCCTACTCCTGCCTCTTCCCTTCCCTTAGCCCTTCCCCCTCCTCTCCTCTCCTCTCCTTACCTCATTATATAATCTTCCCTGTTTCTTTTCCTCTTCCTCCTCCTCCTCCTACCTTCTCCATTTTCTTCCTATCTCCGTTTTACTTAATCTCTCTCCAGCCCCTTACCCCCTCCACCCTCTTCCTCTTCGTCCCCACTCCTCTCCATCCCTCACTCTCCCCTTTCGCTCCCTCCCCTCGTTGCAACCTCCTCCCTCATTCTCCTATTTCCTTCCTTTTCCTTTACCACTTGCCCTTCCTTCCCCTCCCCTCTTTCCCTTCCTTCCCTCAGTCTTTCCTATGAAAATTCCATGTCAGCTTTTCCATGCTGCATGGAGGTCCTTCTCACTTTTTTCCTGCCAGATTCGACTGGAGGGTTTGGTGGGTGAGGGAGAGCCTTCTTGCTTTTGTATCCTTACCTTCAACTTGTAGAATTAGATATCATAGTGGTAGTCTTCTCCGTAACAAGCAGCCTCGAAAGGACCATTAGGTCTGTTGCTGTTTGCTTTCCTTTGAACTCTTCCCTTCCCTCCCCTCCCCTCCACTTCATCTCTTCCTTCCTCTCCCCTCCCCTCTTTCCTTTTCTTCCCCTCCCCTTCCTTCTCCTCCCCTCCCTTTCCTCCCTTCCTTCCCCTGCCCCCCCTTTCCCTTCCTTCCTCTCCCCTTCCCTTCTTCCTTTTCCTTCTCCCTCCTTTCCCTCCTCTTCCCTCCTCTCTCTCCCTGCCTTCCTCATCTGTTCCCCTCCTCCAGTTTTTCCTACCCCCTCCACTCTCTTCTCTTTCTCTTTACCCTCATTTTTTTTCCTCCATTCCTCTTCCTCCATATTTTATTCTTCCCTTAATATTCTACTTTAGCTCTCGTGAGGTCATGAGTCGCTCTCGTGAGCTCAGTCTGCTCAGACGTGCTAGAGACCTGTGGTAGTGTTGTGCTACTGTGCTTTAGTGATCTGTGATAGTGGCTGTGTTAGTGTGTTGTAGTGATCAGCGATAGTGCTTTGCCAGTGATCCGTGAGAGTGTGTGTTGTGGTGACCCGTAGTGACCCGTGATAGTGCTGTGCTACCTTGTGTGAATTTGTGCGTAATGGCTTCCTCGGCAGAGAGCTGTGTCCCCACTGCAGGTATTGAAAAGAACTACCTTGAATTAAAGGAGGAACTTCTCGAACTGAAGCGGGAGGTACAAATTCTCAGGCAGGAGAAGGCACAAATGAGGGAATTGTTGGAGGAGATGTTGGAGGAGAAAGAGAAAAAGGCTGAAGGTTGGACACTAGTTAACAAGGGTGCAACGAAGATCACTCTTAAAAAGTAAACGGAAGTTAAGACCACTAATGCATTCGACGCACTACGGGACGAATGTGAAGGGAAGGCAGAGAGGGAAGTAGAAGAGAAGGACGGTGAGAGAACTTCCAGTACAGGTAAGTATAAACAGAACAAGAAAGCTAAGAAAAATGTTGCTGTTGTTGGAGACTCCCAGGTGAGGTATCTGAACAGCGCTATGTATACTCCACTCGCTAAACATGTGTGTCTTCCAGGGGCCAGGGTGGCTAATGTGGTAGAAAAAATTTCAAATATCGTAAAGGATAGTGGTGACAAACCCACTGTGTGCCTCAGTGTAGGAGGCAATGATATTAGTAGCCGTAAGAGTGAGGTACTGTGGAAAAGGTAGAAGTTGATGTTAGAAAAGGTTAGGGAGAGGGGAGGAACCCCTGTAGTGCTTGGTGTTTTACCAAGGTGGCGGGTTGGAAGGGAATGGTTGAGCAGGGCAATAGGATTTAATTGCCGCCTTGAAAGGTATTGCAAAGATAATGCAATACCTTTCATAGACAGCTGGGACCGGTTTTATGGACGAAGTGCCTTGTATAGTTGGGATGGGACTCATCTTAGCAGGCAGGGAGTTACTGTTTTAGCTGGAATGATAGACAGGGAGTTGGAGGGATTTTTTCGAGATTGAGAAGTAGGTGTACAGGAAGATGCAGCAACTACACTCAGAAATCATTATTACCATGTTTGGATAGATGCATCAATACCTGCAAAATTAAGAACAAAAGTTCAACCAATAGTGTGGATACATCCACTCTGGCACCTCAAATTGAGCAGGCGATGATAGATGATAGAATAAGCGATGATAGAAGGGCGATAAGCGATAGTACAAAAAATTGTTATTTTAGTAAAGTAAAGAGTTTCCCAGTTAGTAATAAAATAAATAACAGTAAATGCCAAGGTAGAGGCATAACTACTCGTAATAATCTGAAAGTGTACTACACAAACAGCCGGAGTTTACGTAATAAAATGGATGAACTGAGGGCTTTAATTTGTATAGAGACAATAGACATTGCCGTTATTAGTGAAACTTGGATGAATACAGACACTCGAGAAGTTTTAGCAGAATATCAGATAAAAGGCTATAATATTTTTGTGTCAAACCGTCAGGGAAGAAAGGGGGGAGGGGTAGCTATTTATGTAAAGGATTCATTAAACTGTTACAATAAAGCAGACATTAAAGTAAATAGGGACACAGAAAGTGTCTGGATTGAAATTAGTAACAATAGGGAGAAATTGGTCTTAGGACCAATTTACAGATCTCGTAAATTAAGTAGAGCTGATAGTAAATACCTTTGGGAGGAAATTAGGAAAGCATCACAGTCCACCTTAGTAATAATTGTAGGGGACCTTAATCTGCCAAGGATAGATTGGAGAAATCAGACAGGAGATGCAGAGTCAGATGAATTTCTAGAGGTAGTACAGGATAATTTTCTTTATCAGTATATCAGGGAGCCCACCAGAGGTAATCGTCTGGAGTCTAATAAATAAAAGTACGGTACTAGGGTTGTCACGATCATTGGAGGGTTAATATTTACAGCATTAACGCTCTCAGACACTTATAAATAGCTCACAGGTGCATAACTGTCTCTTGTATTAGCTAGAATAAAATACTAGAGTTACCCTGAAGGTGAGAGGGCCTCCGTGCCCTCTAGTGGTTGAAAAAGTAGTTGGAGTAAAGTTTCACACGAGTTTCTGGGCTGAACAAGCATGGCATTCCATTGGTCAGTCAGTGGTACTCGGACGATAAGAGGGTGAGGCTGCGTCGGCTCCGTCTCCTGATGTAAGTGTTAAATTTTACTGTTTTAGGGTTAAATTTCGCTGTTTTTGCCATTAAGATGATTCAGATAAGACACAGAGGTATCTTGCTGCCAACCAGGAAGTGTCGTAGGTCACACAGATTCAACAGATGAGGGCAATAGACGTCGTTTTGCTGGTTAGGGGGTAGTGATGGTGTGTAGGCTTCTCCTCTTGCTGCAAGTGTTGGGTTTTGCTGTTTTTGCCATTAAGGTGACTAAATTAGGACACGGGGATATCTTACGGTCAGCCAGGAAGCGTTGTAGGCCAAAGAAATTGTAGAAAGTAAGGGAAACGGATGTAATTTTAATAGTTGTGTATCGTCACTTAGAGCTATAGCCCTAATTGTCAATTTATCTATTGCCAGACGCCTTAAACACGTAAGGGGTGACCACAAACAAATCGCCTCCATGTCACCCTGTACCCTGCCATTTCGCTGCCCTTCCCCCAACGTACACCGTGTCTCTCGTATACCTCTCTATTCCATCCCTCCATCCCATCCCCTTCACTATCCTCATTTTACTCTAACTTGGCCTAAATTGCAATCTCTTTATCTCGAATCCTGAGTTGTAACAATAGAATATTATGCTAGTCACGAAAAAGTGCTGTTTCAAAGACGCAACCGAGGCACGTGAAAAGCTGCAAATGGACGAAAATTTGGGCCAAGGTAAGGTGAAAGGAGTAGAGTACAGAACCCTCCTTGATAACATAAAAGTTTCTGGATTAAAAAGAACTAGAAAAAATGATCATCATCATCATCATCATGATCATCTATCTACTGCTACTATCTACTGCCAAACACCTCAGTCATCATCATCATCATCATCAAATTTTTGCATACCTTCCCTCTTACAAACATGTAGACAGTTTGAGTTACACACTGGTATACGCTGAGAGTAAATACGCACACAGCACTCACCCAAGTACGCACACACTGAGAACGCACACGAACACGCACGCATTGAATACGCACACACTGAATACGCGCGCACTGAACACGCACACAATAAACACACACACAACACACGCACACACACGCACACAATGAATATGCACACAATAAACAAGCACACAATAAACACGCACACACACACTTACACTGAACACGCATACACTGAACACGTACACACTGAACACGTACACACTGAACACGTACACACTGAACACGTACACACTGAACACGTACACACTGAACACGCACAATTTGACTACGTACACACTTAGCACGTACACACTGATGCACGCAAACACCGATGCACGCACACGCTGCGGCATGTACGCCCTAAACGCGCACACGGAGCAGGCTCACACTAATGCACGCACGTATTCATTCACGCAAATACTGATACCAGCACTGATCAAAGCACGCACGCACGCTGATATACGCACACACTGATACATACAGGCACTGATACACACAGGCACTGATACACACAAACTCAGATACAGCACATACACTCAGATACGAGCACAGATACACGCACACAATGATGCACACACACACAGGTTCACACACATACTGATACACACACACACACACACACACACACACACACCACACACACACACACACACACACACACACACACACACACACACACACACACACACACACACACACACACACACACACACAACATGTACACACACAAACATGTACACACACACACACACACACACACACACACACACACACACACACACACACACACACACACACACACACACACACACACACACACACACACACACACACTGAACACGTACAATTTGGCTAAGTACACACTGAACA
>NW_027644544.1:0-4995 GCF_032717465.1 Coenobita brevimanus
CAATGACAGCCTAGTAACTCAGTTGCTACTGTCATATCGTTGGCGATCAGAATTTTCGTCTCTCTGCCTAAGTGTTTATTCTGTATCTTTAAAACTGAGGACGCAAATGTGTGATCTTCTAATTTCCCTAGGGTTCCTTACCTTGTAACACAAGTGTGAGCATCAAGAGTGGTTGGAATGAATGACAGGTTGCAGATACATTCAGCAACAACGTAAGAAATCCAAATACGCTTTATTTGCTTTACGAAGTTTCACAACATTATCTGTGAGAAATTAAGAACATGTCTAATTGTACAATTTCTGTTTGAAGAATGGGGCTCATTTCTTTAACACACTGGCTACTAGTAATTTCTCTTTGTTGGATAACTGTCTGACTTTAGTTTGTATTTGGTAATACCAGTTACAGAGATGATAAATAGTGATCAACAGATTGCATTGCAGATAACACCTTTCATGGAATAAATGGTGTCTTAAGAATCTAATGACTATGTTGGACAATGCCTGTAAAAAGTGAACGTGATTTTTAGAGATTTTGATTACTCATGTCTTGACCAAATCGTGTTCTCTTGGTTGGAATTCGTCAATAAATGCTTGGAAAAGTCGTAACGACATATTTTTTATTCTTTAGCATAGAATTCTTATTCCTGAATACTGTTTGGCATTAGGCAGAACAAAATACGATACTGAGCGGCACCCTCAACAAACTATCATTTAAACGTTTAGATGTAACGGAGTTCAGGCATTCCTCTCGGCCAACCCCGGCACTCTCGTGATTAATTTAGTCTTTTTTTTCTGGTATTAACAGATTATATTAGTGAGGTTAGAATAAACCTCTGGTGGTGATACGGTCAGAAAGAAATACTATAAACACTTCAGAATACTGGAGTTTTTTGTGTTTTACTTTTGCTACTGTTACCTGTACTAACAGTTACAGGATTAGTAACAAATATTCATTAACCATTAACACCGTGACCTCATATGTATTACACTTCTTTTACTCCCAAACATTTAACTCAGCAAAAGAGAGAACACAAGTAGAAAAAGGGGCTCAGTGACAGCTACTATTTCAGATAAACGCCATCATCTACCACAAGTTCTTGAAATTCATTGTTTGAGAACAGAGAATCAGTACCAAGTACTGTATATCTCTGGACAAAGTCATTATTTCATCTGTACAGATAATCCCTGATTCTAAAGAGACTGACATATTGTTATGTATTATCAAAATGTAAGTGTACAATTGTTGCTGTTCAGCTTCGGACGGCCCATCTTCATAGTGTCGTAATTATCATTACATGCAAAAAAATGAAAGGGCCAACAGCCAATCCCAGCTTGCCCCTTACGATATGAAACGAGCCTAAAGATACGTTACGTGAGGCTCAGAATACTCGTATGTAAATATAGGTTATTTTTCTATGTTCCTAGCGTAGCAACGTAATCGAAAAATCTTGAACCATTTTTTAGGGATCCGAGCATCGGACGTTCACTCATATGGGTATCAGTGACCTCTAGATCTGATTTTTTTTTTTTTTTTTTTTTTACACTTTTCGCTCCCAGTAAATTTGGAGTCATTAATGCACAGTATTCAATAGTCACTTAATAAATACTACGAAATGGTAATGATATTATTATTATACTTAATTTCTCCCCCCGTTTCTCTCTCTCTCTCTCTCTCTCTCTCTCTCTCGATTGTTCCTGAAATTACACTTTCCACGTACTCACTCTTTTATGCATCTAACCATCAGTTATGCACTCTTATGTTTATTTTCTTCAACCATTTATATTTCGTTTTTTTTTTTTCCTCTCTTTCATCCTTCCTATCTCTTAATTTCTTTCCCTCTCTGCCTTGATACACTTCCCCACCCTTCCCTTCTCCTGTAATACTTCACTCTTTCCCACTTTCTTTTACTCTTCCTCCCCGCCAGTCGCCATCGCCATTCCCGATTCCAATTCCGAACTTTTCCCTTCCAGGTAAGACTGATGGCCAGTCATCTGCGTCCGCTAGTCTTACAAATATTTTTCTTGTGTTCTGAATTTTATTTTTAGTATTATTGAATTGTTTAAATGTCTGAAGATACATCTACCAAGAAAAAGGTAACCAACATTTGATGGTTAAAATACAAATTGTAATATTATGTAAACTCTAAATGGACAGTACACAATCTACCAGACCAACATGCCATACCAAACTTAATTCCAAAATAATAATTGTATCCATCAAAAACTTAAGAACTTGTACGAGGTGTCCTCATAGCAAGGTACCACAACTACAGATTATAATACTGTACCGAAAAAAACTATCCTGCAGCAAACGTTATGGTTCAGAGCGTAATAATCAGAACATGTTAGGTATTACATTAAGCAAGGTGCCGTACATCACAACCTAGGCAATATACATAAATACATTCTTAGAGAGAGAGAGAGAGAGAGAGAGAGAGACGTTTTTATTTAAATATATGTACGGTATATCTACAGTATATCAATCTCTCTCTCTCTCTCCAATATATATATCTATATCTATATATATATATATATATATATATATATATATATATATATATATATATATATATATAAAAGTGGCTGGGGAATGGCTGAGAGAAGGAGGGAGGTGAGAAGACAGGAAAAAATCAGTAGGATAGAAGTTGTGGAAGCAATGAAGAAAGTTAAATCGGGGAAAGCCCCAGGAATTGATGGAGTGTGTGGTGAAATGCTGAAGCATGGGGGAGAGATAGTAGTAGAATGGATGTGGAAGATGTGCAGATTGGCCTGGGAGGAAGGTAGAGTCCCGGAGGATTGGAAGTCAGGTATAATTATTCCCTTGTTCAAAGGAAAAGGGGAAAAAGAAGTGTGTGGTAATCATAGGGGAATTTGTCTTCTTAGTATAATAGGAAAAGTGTATGGTAGGATACTTATTGACAGAGTTAGAGAAAGAACAGAGAAATTAGTTGGAGAAGAACAGGGAGGCTTTAGGAAGGGAAGAGGTTGTGTAGATCAGATATTCATTCTTAGATCTTTAGTGGAAAAGTTTCTAGAAAAAGGAAAGAAGTTGTATGCGGCTTTCATTGATTTGGAGAAAGCATATGACAGGGTGGATAGACAAGGATTGTGGAAAGTGTTAAGAATATATGGAGTAGATGGGAAGTTGTTGAATGCTGTGAAGAATATGTACGATGGTGCGAAGGCTGCAGTGAGTGTGGATGGTGAACTAAGTGAATTTTTCTCTTTGAAAGTTGGGTTGAAACAGGGATGTGTCATGTCTCCATGGTTGTTCAATCTGTACATGGATGGGGTAATAAAAGAGGTACAAGGTAGGGTAGTGGATGTTGGAGTGGCCCTGGTGAGAGAGGATAGTGTTTGGAAACTCCCTGTACTGTTGTTTGCAGATGATACTGTGTTGTTGAGTGAAGACGAAGGGGAGCTGCAAGGCTTGGTGGATGAGTTTGGGAGAGTGTGTATGAAACGGAATCTAAAGGTGAATGTAGGGAAGAGTAAAGTGATGGTCTTTGAGAGAGGTGAAGTCAGTGAATGTACAGCGAGGTTGGATGGTGAAGAATTGGAAAATGTGAGTACGTTTAGGTACTTGGGTAGTGTGATGAGTAAGGTTGGAGGTTTGGAGGGTGAAGTGCTTGAAAGGGTACAGCAGGGAAGAAAGGTTGCTGGTTCTTTGAAAGCAGTGATAAGAAACAGGGAAGTGAGTATGGAAGTGAAAAAGTTACTACATGACCTTATTGTGATAGCAACTCTAACGTATGGAAGTGAAGCTTGGACGTTGTTGGAAGGACACAAGTCAAGAGTGAGAGCAGTGGAAATGAGTTATTTAAGAGGAGCCTGTGGAGTCACATGGAGAAACAGGCTGACGAATGAGGATATAAACGAGCGTTGTGGTGTTGATGTGGATGTGATAGGAAGCGTTATGAGGAACACACTGAGGTGGTTTGGCCATGTGGAGAGGATGGAGGGTGAAAGACTGACGAAGAGAGTGTATGTGAGTAAGGTGGAGGGGGGAAGAGGGAGGGAGGCCGAGGATGAGATGGAGAGATGGGGTGGAGAGGTATATGAGAGGGGGGTGTGAGTTGGGAGCAGGGCAGTGAAATGGCGGGGGACAGGGCGACTTGGAGGCGATTTGTTTGTGGCCACCCCAAACGGGATTGAGGCGTCTTGCAATAGATAGATAGATATATATGTGTGTGTGTGTGTGTGTGTGTGTGTGTGTGTGTGTGTGTGTATGTGTGTGTATGTGTGTGTGTGTGTGTGTGTGTGTGTGTGTGTGTGTGTGTGTGTGTGTGTGTCTGTGTTTATTGATGATAGATAGAAAGATCGATAGATAGATACGACAGTGTAAGAATATATGTATGAATAGTGAGACATTTCATCCACATATGGCGTCACCATGTCTTCCGCAGCCAAGCTTTCCTTCCTCCAACTCGCACACCTCTGTCTAAGATATCCCTCTCCATCATCCCTCTAACTCATCCTCGGTCCTGCCCTCCCTCTCAATCCCTTCTCCACCTCGCTAACATACACTCTTCCACTCTCCAAGCGCTTTCAGTCACACCATCATCACAACGCTTCTTCGCTTCCTCAATTGTCTACCTCCCACTGTAACTCAATATTCTCTTCTCAGATAACCAATTTCCACTATTAAAACTCTTGACCTGTGACTACCGAACTGGATCCAAACTTTATTTGAACTCTCCAAAATGGTCTGATGGCAATTGTGCCAGAGCAACAGCTCAAAAGTCATTAGCATAAAGCTCTTACTTTAAATGAAAAACATCTGAATCACTCTCTCAATTTAAAATTGCTAGAAATCATGCAAAAGCTGTAATAAATCTTGCTATATCAAACTTTCTTCAAAAACAAGCATCAAAACTACTTAACAGCCCTAATGACAACAGAATATTCTGGTCATCTCTTAAATCTTTCAATAATAACTTTAACAAGTCATCATCCATTCCCCCACTAAAATCTTCGGATGGCAACATTACAAAT
>NW_027644545.1:0-25157 GCF_032717465.1 Coenobita brevimanus
GACCCTTGTGGGAAAGCAGATATTTTTGTCAGTACTTTTGCCAGAAATTCTACCATAGAGGATGCCAGCCAGAATGTCCCAGTACTAGAATTTGACTCTCCGGAAATTGTTCCATTTAAAATTCAGACAAGATACGTAAAATCCATCCTAGACAATTTACCTACCAACAAAGCTCCAGGCCCAGATGGAATTCAGCCAATTGTTTTGAAAAAGTGTTCCCCAGAACTTGCCTTTGTTGTAGCTAAATTATTCAGACTATGCATACGTACTTCTACATTCCCAAATTCATGGAAAGAAGCCAATATCCACCCAATTCCGAAGAAACGAAGTTCCTCTGACCCCTCTGATTACAGACCAATAGCAGTCACATCTTCTCTTGGTAAGGTATTTGAAACTTTAATTAATAAGCACATTGTTAAACATCTTGAATCCAACAACTTAATTCGTGAGAGACAATATGGTTTTCGCCTCGAAAGATCCACCATTGACATACTCAATCTCCTAACTCATACCATCCATCAATCAATTGACCTACATGGAGAAACTCATGCAGTAGCCCTTGATATTTCTAAAGCTTTCGACAGAGTATGGCATCGTTCCCTGCTGTCCAAACTCTCTTTCAATGAACTAACGTCTTTTGTTCCTTTGATTTCCTCATATCTCAGGGACAAAAAAGTAAGAGTAAAAGTAGATGATGTATATTCGAATTTCCACTCAATTAACGCCGGCGTGCTGCAGGGATCAGTTCTGGTGCCAAATTGATCCTGGTTCATATTAATGGTCTCTTATCTGTCACCCACAATCCCATCCATTCATATGCAAATGACTCAACACTACATAGTTCATTCACACTCAGACACCCATTTACATAGTCTAATATCTCTACCTCTCAACTCAGTACAGCCATCTCCATAAATCAAGACCTATCTACAATCAGTGAATGGGGACAAATTAACCTTGTCTCATTTAATGCTAGTAAAACCAAATATGTACAATTTACTAATGGACAGATAATGCCAGATTCGTATATTACCTTCAGCGCCACTAATATTCCCATCTCCAAAAGTATTGAAAATTCTCGGCGTCTCACTTAACAATGCCCTCAGCTGGACCTCTCATCTTAGATCACTTGCTAAAACCGCCTCAAAGAAACTTGGATTATTGTACAGAGTCCGTAACTTCTTCACTGACAAGCAGTTAGCTATAATTTATAAGAGTCATGTGTGCTCTCAGCTTGAATATTGCTCACCCTTGTGGAATGGATGTGGAGAGGTTGCATTAAAACAAGTAGACAAAATTCAGAAGAAAGCTGTTAGAATTATGAACGACCCTGCCATTACAAATAAACTACCCCCCCTACAAGTAAGAAGGAATGTTGCCTCCCTTGCATTATTTTACATATATTTTTAAAGCAAATGCTCAGATGAAGTTGCGTCCATTGTGCCACCTCTCCATGCCTCCCCTCGTGCTACACGAGCATCTGGTAGCGCTCATGACTGGAATGTCACTCAGCTGTATTGCAGAACTTCTGTCTATCAGAATTCTTTCATTCTCCAAACCGTATCTCTCTGGAATTCACTTCCCCAGAGTTGTTTCCCTCCAAACTTCAACCTACAGATTTTCAGGTCAAACTGTTATAGTTATTTTATGAACAGAGGACACCAATAATCTGGTGTATGGATTATTTTTTTTATTCATTTGTTTTTCCTTCCTGTGTTCTGTAATATATATATATATATATATATATATATATATATATATATATATATATATATATATATATATATATATATATATATATATATATATATATATATATATATATATATATATATATATATATATAAACATTAGTCTGATGCACTGATCTTTTATTCCTTACTGATCATTGCTTATCAGTGGACCAACAGCATTCATTTTTGTAATACCCCCTTCATGTGCTTCATCTTACAAACTTCCCTCTTTTTCATCGAGCAATTCAGATACTGAAAGGCACTCACTTTCACCATTTCATGACACTTCAGCCTCACTGTGTATTCTGGGCCTTCATTCTCTCGTGGACCCTAACTTTAAGCTACATTCACATTTAAATTTCGTTTCGAATGTATATTCCCATGCTCATTCACAAAGCCTTGGAGTTCTCTTTTATTTTCTGCAAACAATACAACATATTCAGCATGCAACGTTACAGGCAATATCCACACCCTAGCATGTCTCACTAAGGACACTCCTATATCCACTGCCCTACCTTGTAGCTTTTATATCTCTATAAAATAATAATAAAGAAGGAAAGAAACAGAACTCCACGTTAAGTCAAGGCCGAATTCATGGCTAGTTTGTATTTGTACGTGTAATTAGGATTCATAATAATTGTCTATAAATCATGAAAACTCCAGTGATTTCACTTACCTGTTTAAATTTTGAAATAAAAATATACTCAGTTTCTTATCTATTTATACATGCAAGGTAATTTACATTTTAAGCATAATGTGTCAGCATAACTTCAATAATATTTTAAGTTAATTTTTAGTTCCTGAGAACCAGAGCAGATGTTTTTGTCATATTCCTCTTCTGCGTGACTCTGCTATATTAGTCAAACAAACTGACCTATTTCAGATTTTTGGTTACTAGAATAATTGCTGCTGCCTAGCCACCCAACCTTCCTTCGCAGAGCCTACTGCGGCCTGCTAATATAATCAGATGAAACTGACGTTTTTGTTCCATTGTCTCCTGTACTTGATGCTTTCCTCTACTGGACCACAAACAGTTGAATTACCATAACCATTACCTTCTTCCTTCTTTTATCAGTTTGTCTGCTGCGACATCACTAATCTCAACAAATTTGTTTTATGTTTATCAGCTCGAGAAAATTTTTTTCGCTTCTAAAAAAAATCGTCTTGTGGCCTACTGTATATGCATCTAGATGTAAACCAGTTGAACTACATACTGAAGCTGTGTTGCCCAATTGTAGCGCACCATCCTCTTTTCGGGAGATATGTAGGAACCTGAGGGACTTTTATTTAACGGGATGGTTTTCACATCCAACCAATTACACCACAGCCATCGCGTGAAAGCGACCCTCTTCACCAACATAGCGTATGTAAAATACCTAAGTGAATGACAAAGTAAACTGCCTGCCTATTGGTGCGCTAACATCCAAGTACAGGAGACCACAAGTTATGGCACACACGTTTTACCGCGAATGGGAAGAGGCTCTGGCAGACTTTCAAGAATTTAGCCTCTTCATAAACTTTGAGCGTTATATATCACTCTCCTTCAGACTTTAACTGTATCTTTAGTCTTCTAAGATTTCACCCCCTTTTTCGCCTCTCACTTCTCTTCCGAGATACCACTTCCATCTTTCGCCTCTTTTCTCCACTATGCATCCACTTCCTTAGCTCCCTCCTCCACTACTGTCTTTTACTGTTTTTTCCACTTCTCCATATTTCGAGCTTTCACTGTCAGCTACCTTTCCTTGAGAATTTACGAAAGAAGATCGAAAAAAAAAAAAATTGAATTGAATTCGTTTTTGACGAAGATTGGACAGGTCATTAACTTTTACGCTGATCATTACTGAAAACGTTCAAAGTGGCTACCCAATCGCTAACTTTATATATATATATATATATATATATATATATATATATATATATATATATATATATATATATATATATATATATATATATATATATATATATATACAGGGTGTAACGCGACGTATGACAAAAACTTTCACTAATGATGTATCATGTAATTCTGAGTATATATTGTTCTATAAACATACGCTCTCTGCGACCCCAGTTCAGTACCCAGCATTCAGCTGTTTTGTGTAAAAGCTAGTCTCTTGCATGTGCCATTGGGTGAGAGCTTCGCAGGGCGACGGGAGACTAGTATTATTAGTTTATACTGTACTATACATAAAAATCCCATATCCTATCAGTACACACGAGTTTTAAGAAGAAACATTACGTAGTCTATTGATTCTTTAACATCGTCATGCATTCAAGCAATTCTTTTGCACAAATCGACTGTAATTAAGGATTAAATTCAAATTTTATGGCTTGCAAGGGAGTAGCGAGGGAGGGAGGAGAGACTGGTGTGTTGTGCCAGTTATGTAATATTTGGTTTGTAAGATGTTGCTGCCAGTATTATAACAACACCCACAGCTCATTCAGTGAAAGAACATTACCGTACTGAGTGACTAGCATCACTTTAAGTGAAGAGTAATATTATTATTCATTACAATTTTTCTGGTGCACATAAACATGGCACCATTTTTTTCATATGCTGACGTGAGAACAGTAACACAGGATTGCCAATGTAATGACTATGTTGCTAGACCTATTTTTTTGCTTCTACTTGCGGCGCTAATATCTGGCAACATGATATCTAGCTACGTTCTGGATATTTTTGCCATTTTTAGGTGATATTGTAGAGATTTTATCGTATTTTCTAGCGATGTTTTGAGTGTTTATTATCTAGCAACATTCTAGCAAGTTTTCAGGACTAAACTAGCGAGACAGATGATAGGGACTTGGCAACCTTGCGTCCACTGTCATTTTGAATTTTGAACGGGAACATTTGCAGGGGAGGCACACACTTTAAATACTGTTCTCCGCGTTCTGTTGTTCTCCGGGTTTAGCTTCACATGTTCATGAAATAGCATGCCACGTACGTACAGCAATGAAGAATATGCAGATATCGTGTATTTTTTTTTTTTTTTTTTTACCGATTCTGCGATGATGTGCTGCAGAGAGGAACACGGGTGGAGATACCCAATGGCACCACGTTTGCTTGCAGCAGAAAAATTGTGATTAATAAAATTCTTCCTGAGAAAGTGAGGCTAATCTCTCTTTAGAATAACGTTTTTGCACTGAATGAGCTGTGGGTATGATAATACTGGCAGCAACATCCTACAAACCAAATATTACATAACTGGCAGCAACACACCAGCCTCTCCTCCCTCCCTACTCCCGTGCAAGCCATAAAATTTGAATTTAATCCTTAATTACAGTCGATATGTGCAAAAGTAATTGCTTGAATGCATGACGGTGTTAAAGAATCAATAGACTACTTATTCTTCTTAAAACTCGTGTGTACTGACAGGATATGGGATTTTTATGTATAGTACAGTATAAGCTAATAATACTCGTCTCCCGTCGCCCTGCGAAGCTCTCACCCAATGGCACATGCATGAGACAAGCTTTTATACAAAACAGCTGAATGCTGGGTACTGAACTGGGGTCGCAGAGAGCATATGTTTATAGAACAAAATATACTCAGAATTACATGATAGATCATTGGTGTAAGTTTTTGTCATACATCGCGTTACACCCTGTATAGAGAGAGAGAGAGAGAGAGAGAGAGAGACAGATATATCAGCCATTGCAGTCCACTGCAGAACAAAGGAGTCCCCTCAATCTTCTCCATGAATTCCATGACTGTGCCAATATTTGCCACGTTTTGCCTGCAAGTCTCAAGTCCACTGCTGAACAAAGGCTTCCCCCAGTCTTTTCCCCCAAATCCTTGACTGTGCCAATCTCTGCCACGCTGTAGTGCCACACATTTGATATTCATATATGTGTTTAGTAGTACTGTAATTTTAAGTTAGGGTGTAACCTGAATATTAGTTTATAAGTTCCTACCCTAAGTAGTAATTCATATATTAATAATTACTGTAGGGTTAACTATTTTTACATGTATGTATCTCTGTATCTATGCAGTGGGTGATGTAATTGTGGATGTTGAGCTATGGGAATTCCTCAGTCAAGCCGAGTAATGAAGACACATGCGAGCAGCTTATCCCCTCCCTTTATGCGTCGTTGCCGGGCGCCGAGTTTAAACCTTAAACAGAGTAATGATGATTATACAATTCTTTCCGTAACCTAGTTGTGAAATGTTTGCTAATGAAGCTGCTAGAACACAAGTCTGTAAGATTAGCAGTCCAAAAGGCCTAAATAATGTCATTTGTGAGGATTTAAAGTTCCATTTATCTTGGCCGTCACTAGATGGCATGAGCTGCTCTCAGATTCAAATTGAGATAGTGATAGAATCAGTATCTAATTTAAGTAAGGATAAATCCCAAATTTTCCCCAATTCAATCAAAAAGTCCTGGCGTCATGGGTACACTGCTAAATAAATTGTAAAGAGAATTGAAACCCCCATATTTCAAAAACACCACCTCATTTGACTTGAGCAGTGGCGTCCTTTAGTGCCCGACATGCCCCACTTGCTGCCCAGACATCGTGTGTAACAGACGTTCGTTTAGGTGAGTCGTCCACATTTCTTCTTCCTCCCCCTCTTTTTCTTTGTTTAATCCTTACTTATTATGAACTATGAGAAGTAATATTGTTGAGAGTTTAACGTAGTGACTTGCTGCCCAGACATCGTGTGTAACAGACGTTCGTTTAGTCCCCAGACACCGGCGGCGACGACCGTGTGAGCACGCCATTATTCCCAAGTATTGCCCATAGACTTTTACACTTGCACCACTCACGAGTTATTATTGCAAACCGAAGGTAGTTGATGTGTTATTAATGATTCTATCAAGTGAACTTTTTGTAGATGAATAGAAATATAAAAGTGATATGTTCTGCAACGGAAAGGAAAAATTCAAATTCATTAACTGTTCTCTTTAAAATTAGTTTATTAGAAAAAAAATAATCAGGAGCGTGGAAGGGAACTTACTGATTGTGAGCAATAATGTGATATTTGAGTTGTACCTCGAGGCTAAACAAGCCCGAGTGATTGGGATGTTCCTAGTGATTGTATTTATTTTTTTTGAATTATTTCCTCGAGGCTAGACAGGCCCGAGATAATCACTAGAGTGATTATATAACATTGTTGATGGTGAACTGTAAAAAAAAAAAATACTGATTTGATGTGAGAACCGAGAAAACTATATGAGAATACCTTATATGGGTGAAAGATGAATACAAATAATCATTCTTATTGATTCGAGGCTATGTCAGCCCGAACAGACAAATCATACCCGTAAAAGTGTCCCAGTCTTGAGGCCATTGTTGAGACCAAGAGTAACGGCCAAGAAAGTAAAGTACAACACCATATCTCGTGTGTATCAAATTGTTTCGTCTGGTAATAATGTTAGAGGAATGATCACCCAAAAGCCTTAGTAACCTTTACAATCTTCTCTCATACTAAAAAGGGTCATGTAATTAAAAAATGTTTTTTGTGGAAATTAACAATTATTAAAGTAGAGTAAAGTATATAGCATTTTCTTTTCTTTATTAGTATACCTAATCAAGGAAATTATGTCCTCAAGCCAAATTCACTCCCCTTCCAATTCAAGATTCCTTCGCTGAGGGAACGACAACCACCTGAGGTACCGACTAAATCTAAACTCGGCCAAAAACTACAAACGCTACCACAATTCATTCTTTTCATAAATATTTACCATCCACTATATTAAGTCGAATACCATTTGTATATCCATGGGTGAGTTGATCAGTACCCACAACAGGTAAGAAAATACATACCCCTATCAGCATCACACTGGTGAATACCGGTGGGATAACAGGTTTTACACTGGTGTCAGCCAGTGGCATAAAATCTCTACCATCACAACGCTATGTCTGCAAACATCTCTATCTCATCTCCAACTCCTGTCTGGCCTTTTTCTCCAACGCTTACAGTATCTTCAAGTCCAGTCAGTCTCTTGCTCCATCGGTTATCCCAAATTCGTGCTACATGACCTGCCCACCTCTGTTATTTTGTTCTTTTATAACTTCTATAATGTATTTAATGACTTTAATCTGCATTCTCACCTAAGTTCATCTTCCTGTCTCTTAAATATATTCCTAACACTGACCTTTCCATTGCCCTTTAAAAACGGGTTAGATGAATTTCCATCTATTTTGTTGGTTTCCAAGTCTCACAACCGTACGTCATAGCTTGGATTAAAAAAATCGTTATATATTTTTGGTTTCATACATACTAGCAGGCTACTTTTTAAGGAAGCTCAGTGTTTAATTAAAGCATTCCATCCATTGTGATGCATCTTTTATTTCGTTAACATGGTCTTTCGTTAGATTTAGTATTTCCCCCAAGTAATTGTACTCCTTGACATCTTGAAGAATTTCTCGCATATTCTGATGACGTTCTTTGGTATGTTTGGATTAAACATTAGTTTTGCACTAGTTCATCTTTAGCTCTAATATGAGACTTTCTCTTTACAGGTCTTTTAACATTTCTTGCAATGTTTCTGCTGTTTCTGAGAATAGGACAATGACTCTGTAAATTTTAAATGGATTAGGTTCTCTCCATCTATTTTTTCTCATTTCTTCTCCCAGTTTAGCGTTCTGAAAATAATTTCTAGTCATGCTGTAATAATTTTGGTGAAATTGTATCTCGCTGACACACCCATCTTAGTCTTAATATTTTTCCGAGTCCCTATATAATTTAACCGCAGTAGTTCCAACTTTATATTAATTTTCGAGGATCTTTACAATGTTCTCGTTTACTCCTTGTTTCTGAAATGAATTTATAATTGATGTTCCGCTGCGCTGAAAGCCTTTTCGTGCTCGACAAAACCTAAGCACTATGTAGTTTTTTTTTTTTTATGATTATCTGATTCATTGTGAGATATCTTACATTATATATATATATATATATATATATATATATATATATATACCGGTATAATCAGTTCTCCTGCCTCACACCACACTCCACACCTTCACCATTGTCTCCTCTTCTGTGTCAACCTCCTGTTCTGTTTTTCCCACATTAACTCTTTGTGTTCACTTTCAAATGCTATTTTTAACCGCTTCACTATTGTTACGATATACTGTATTTCTTTTCGGTAAATGGACCTTTTTGTCATTCGTCAGAACTTTTGTAATGAAAGTGTTATAAAAGCTTCACTTAAATCGATCTCTCCAAGGACGATAATTCATTTCCAGTCTTGGTGCACACAGACATCTTTATGAATCTGAGTGAAATCTCTTAATGAGAAAGTTAAATTTGGAATCTTTTTTAATATAATTCCCGGCGGCCTTTCAATACCAACCCGAATCTCATTTTTTTTCTTACATAACACTACCAATTACAATTATGTTGAATTCACTGTCATTCGGAAGTGACACCGAGTATTCATTTCACACCGTGTTGCCAACATTAGTCTTTCTATATGTACTAACATTAACGTAACACAGTGACTGTCCTCCATCATCATCATCATTATGATAATCAGTGTATAGTATTTCCAACATGTTCCATTTGCGTTATTCAGGGTTGTGGCGATGTTACAATGTTGAAAGTTATCCCTGTATTTCATTCTACATTTCTTTGTGTCATTTGGTGCTATGCTGAAGGTAATGATGGTGACAGCGATAAGTATTTCACGCATCATTTAGTAGTGTCAGTCAGGAGTATGGTGAAGTGATGATGGTTGTGATAATGATGGTAATCTTGCCTCACACTACTCTGAGGTGATGTCTGACATTAAATACATTTCTCAACAGTCATATTACCATAATATCGAAGTTATGTTGAGTGCCATGCTTTTGTCATATATTATGACATGAGTGAATAACAAAAATGAAATTTTCTATAAAGGCATGCTTATATTCATAATCTCGATTTACTGAATTTGAATAACATAAACATAATGAGTTTGAAATAATGGATGTCTTAAGGAATAAGGTTATTTTATCTCTAACATATTCGTTCCAAAATGTTGCATAGTACTGATGTTAGGCTTACTGGGAGGGAGGGGTAGTTTGTGGCCAGTTTGTGTCACCCTAAAAAAAAAAAATGTGACATAATGACAAGCTTCCATCAGTAAGATACCCGACATTCAGTTAATTATTTATTGAATATTTCAGCTATAGGAAAGGCTAACATCTGTAGCATTCACGCAAGAAGGGAAAAGATATCAGGCCAGGGCTAGATGATATACTGTACTGTTGTTGATTTTCTGAAGACTATTTAATACATCATATCCTGTCACTTCATTCATTGATGACTTACCGCCTTCTGCTCCTGAGAACACGGGTTGTGGGGTCGATGTTTCCTTTTATGAAAACACTGTGAAAGGTGAGAGAGAGAGAGAGAGAGAGAGAGAGAGAGAGAGAGAGAGACAGACAGACAGACAGATAGACAGAGACAGATACAGAGGGGGGGGGAGTTATGAAGACAGAATGGATGCTGGTTGCGGTGAGTTGGAGAGACTAGAGGCTGTTAAAAAAATATAGAGAACAAACTGAGATGTGACAGGATAAGAGGTTGGTGCTGGAGTCAAGTAACGGAAGAGAGAAGGAGCAGAGAGGAGCCGGAATAATGAAAGAAGATCGTATGTGTTGTGGAGGTGGTGTGGATGGTGGTGTATGTGGTGGTGTGGTGGAGTCCTTATTGACCACAGGAACTTAAAGGTGAGGGTGGATCAGGGATGGTCCACACTGACACCACTAACCCCTTGAATACGGACCATGGAGTGAATGACGATGAGACGGAGACAGAATATAAAAGGGATGGTGCTGATACCCATCAACTACAAGAAAGTCATTAAGCCTTAAGTAATCATTGTTACATTCTCTTCCTCTACACATCGACGTGGAGTAACCGACATGCATTATACTTCAAAGTTGTAATGCTGAGATGCTGTGTGACAAGGAACAAGGGGAAAGCCAACTTTACCAACAGTCTAACCAGCCTTGGGATTGATCACGAGGTGTTATCTCAGGTATTTCACTTGTGTCAGCTGAAAAGTTAGCTAGTGGTACTACGGTCTTTGATGCATACAGTTCTTTGTAAAATTCTTCAACTCTCTTCAACGTCTTAGCTCTGGATTTAATGATTTCACCGTTGTTTTCTTTCAGTGATGTCATTTGCTGCTTTCCTAGTGCCATTTTACTTCGGACCTGTTTTAGACTTTTTCCATTTTTGATGATTTCTTTGATCTGATCCATGTTTCTCTTTCTTTTTTCTTCTCTTTGTCTTTTGTTGATAGGAGTAGACTGTAGCACCAGTCGAGCAGGGCAGTACTCCAGAGGTGGATGGAAAGCTGATGACAGGGAGTGCTGGAGCTTCCGTTTCATCAGCCCTCAGGACTAGTTCCTGACCATCCCCCTTTGCTGAACTTTTTCAGTGACTCAGTTACACAGAGAGTAGGCCAGCATGCTCTCCAGTACAAATTTCTCTAACTATCTACACCAAACTATATGCACGGTACACACTACACTTCCTATTCAAAATTTAACTCAAAATGGCGTCTCTTTACCAAGCCTCGGAGTCCCCAGGGGGGGGGGACCATAAATGCCCCCACCATCCGCCCCTCTCCCGGTGATGACTCGAGGTGCCTGGAACCACTGTCTGACTCTCTTCTTCTTCATTTCTGCAACATTCGCGGCCTTTCCTCTAACTTTCGCTCTGTTGAGCACCACCTCTCCTCCTCTAAACCTCACCTTCTTTTTCTAACGGAGACTCAGCTGTCTGAGGCAACTGACAGCAAACCCTTTTCTGTATCCTCCTACTTTCTCTATACTCATTTCAAAGCCAAAGGTGGCTGTTGTGTATATATACGCAACGACTTATCTTGCTCTCTTGTTCCTGAACTCGATTCTTCTGAATTCTCTACACTCTGGCTTCGGCTTTCCTATCATTCTCTGACTAAATATATCTGTGCTGTTTACTTATCCCCTAATTCTACTATCAAAAATTCTTCGACTATCTTACTTCTACGATGGAACACATTCTATCCATTTCTGCTTTCTCTGAAATCTCCATCCTAGGAGATTTCAATGTTCACCACCACCTTTGGCTCTTCTCTCCTTTCATGGATCCACCTGGTGAACAAGCCTACATCTTTTCTATCCTTAATGACCTAGAGCAGCTTGTACAGCACCCCTACCCGTATCCCTGATCGACTTGGAGAGAGCTCCAACATACTTGACCTCTTCCTCACAACTAATCCTTCTGCTTACTCTTTTAATCTTTTCTCTCCGTTGGGCTCCTCCGATCACAACCTTATTACCTTAACCTGTCCTATCACTCCGGTACGGCCTGTGGACCCTCCAGGGAAACGTCGTCTATGGCATTTTGGAGCCGCGGACTGGGAGGCCCTCAGGCAGTACTTCTTTGATTTTCCCTGGAATGATTATTGCTTCCATGGCCGGGAGCCATCTGAGTGTGCCTTGCGCATTACGGAGGTTATTCTCTCGGGCATGGAAGCATACATTCCTTTTCTCATATCCTTTGACTAACGCAAGAAAGCCTTGGTTTAATCACGCTTGTTCTAATGCTGTCCACAACAAGGAGAGGGCCTACAAAAGGTACCGGAGCCAACCCACCCCTGAATCACATGATCTTTACGTTTCTGCCCGAAATCGTGCTAAGTCTGTTCTTCGCTCTACTAAAAATAATTTCATCCATACTAAATGCTCTCAACTCTCCAACTCGAATTCTTCCCGCTCCTTCTGGCACCTTACCAAAAAATCTTTCTAACAACTTTACCTCATCATCCTTCCCTCCTCTTTTCTACTCTGATGGTTCTGTAGCTATTTCTTCTACTGATAAAGCAGATCTCTTTGCACAGACTTTCTCCTCCAATTCCACCTTAGACGATTCTGGTGCTGTTCCTCCATCACTTCCCCCCTCTGACTTCCTCATGGCTGACATTAAAACTTCTTCTGTTGATGTATTTTCTGCCATCACTGGCCTCAGTACTAAAAAGGCATATGGGCCTGATGGGGTCCCTCCTATTGTTCTCAAGAACTGTGCTTCTGTGCTTACACCCTGCCTAGGCAAACTCTTTCGCCTTTGTCTGTCAACTTGTACCTTTCCTTCTTGCTGGAAGTTTGCTCTCATTCAGCCAGTCCCAAAGAAGGGTGACCACTCCCAACCCTCCAACTATCGTCGTAATTGCTTTAACGTCCTGTACGAAGTATTTCAAAAGTTTTCGAGTCAACTCTCAATAGAAAAATTTTAAGGCATCTTTTTTATCACAACCTTCTTTCCGATCGTCAGTACGGATTCCGTCAGGGACGCTCCACTGGCGATCTTCTCACCTACCTTTCAGACTCCTGGTCATCCTCCTTTCCGGACTTTGGCGAAAGCTTTGCCATTGCACTTGACATCTCAAAGGCTTTCGATCGAGTCTGGCATAAATCTTTAATTTCCAAACTGCCCTCCTACGGTTTCTATCCTTCTATCTGTGCCTTCATCGCTAGCTTCCTTTCTGGTTGTTCTATAGCCGCTGTTGTAGACGGCCATCGTTCTTCTCCTAGATCTATCAACAGAGGTGTTCCTCAGGGCTCTGTCCTATCACCAACTCTTTTCCTTTTATTCATCAATGATCTTCTAAGCTGTACATCTAACCCTATCCACTCATACGCTGATGACTCCACCCTTCACCTTTCCATTCAGTTCCCGCAATGCCCATCTCAACAGTTACTTCAACAAACAAGGGATGAGGCTATGGCACACCTAATGTCTGACTTGGCTCGTATCTCTGACTGGGGTAAAAACAATATGGTTGTTTTTAATGCATCTAAGACTCAGTTCCTACACCTATCAACCCGACAAAATCTTCCACAGGTATACCCACTAATGTTTAATAATATTCAGCTTAATCCTGCATCATCCTTGAACATGCTTGGGGTTTCATTTACTCGGGACTTATCTTGGAAAGATCATATTACATCTCTTGTAAAATCTGCTTCTAAGAGATTGGGTGTGCTAAGCCGACTCCGCTCTTTCTTTACCCCTGCACAATTGTTGGCTCTATACAGGGGTTTTATCCGCCCCTGTGTGGAGTACAACTCTCATGTGGGGAGGCTCCCCACATACAGCTCTTCTCAACAGGGTGGAGTCAAAGGATTTTCATCTCACTAACTCTCCTCCTCTTACTGACTCCCTTCAACCTCTGTCTCTTCGCCGCACTGTTGCATCTTTATCTCTTTTCTATCGCTACTTTAATGGTCACTGCTCCTCTGAACTGTCTGCTTGCATTCCTCCACCTCTACGACGGGCGCGTAGCACCCGTCTGGCAGCAAAATCTCATCCCTTTTTTGTCCAACTCTCTAATGCAAGAGTTAACCGTTACTCCCAGTCTTTCATTTATGCAACAGGTCAGCTCTGCTGCCTATGATCTCCAGTCTTTCAAACGCAGTGTGTCCAGGCATCTCAAAATGATCGGATCTTGAATTTGGCTCTCTATTGTATTTTGTTTTTCTCTTTGAGGGAACTGTTACTGCTGGCTCATGACCTTTGGTTCCTTCTTCCTCGCATAATAAAAAAAAAAAAAGCTTATTTAATTCCACTCGTTCTGTTTCATCTTTCTTTGTTTTCACATTCATTTCCTTTCTTTTTTTTTCATAAGCTCGAGTGTCTTTTCTGAATACTTCTTGAGTTTAATTGTATTAGGTTTTCCTACTACCTCCGCTAATTCTTTTAGCAATTTTGTTAGTCTGTCATTCAGCTCATCAATGTCACATTCAGCATTACTGAGAGCTTGAAATCTGTTCCTTACTTCCAACTGAAAGGCAATTTTGTTTTCGTTTACTTTTATTGGGCATATCTTTTTATCTTTAATCATCTTCTTTCTTTCGCTTTTGAAATTGAATCTGGCTGTTCAACCCACCATTCTATGGTCACTACCGATATTTACTTTATTGATAACTGTGACATTTGTGATCGTGTTATTCTTATCTGCTATAATGAATTCGCTTATTTTTCGTTCTTTGTTTCTCCATTTGGACTTCTCCAGGTCCACTTTCCCCCTGTTCTTTTGTGAAAGAATGTGTTCATTATTCTCATGTTAAAACATTTCTGCAAAGTTTACCAACATTTCTCCTCTTTCGTTCCTTTCTCCCGCTCCAAATTTTCCCATACATGCTTCTCCATTTTTTGATTTTCCAAATTTTTGCATTGAAGTCTCCCATCAGTATAGTATAGGTGGTCTTTTCCACTTCCATAATTTGGGAGATGTCATCATAGAATGTTTCAATTTCTTCATCTGAGCTCTGAGAAGTTGGTGCATATACTTGTATTACTTTCAGGATATATTTTTTGCACAGTCTGATTACAACCACTGCTGTGCTGTCAGATACACTGCTGAATTTAACAGTGTTGTCTGCAAGATTTCTGTTAATTAGAAATCCTACACCACTAACTCTTTCATTTTCCCTTCCTCTGTAGTAAAATAGGTGGCCACTGTCATCGAGCTGAATAACTTTTTCTTCTTTTCTGTGGGTCTCACTCAAACGTACAATATCCCGACTAATGTTTTCCAGTTCAGCCATTAAGTTATCAAGTTTGTAATCTTCAGTAAGACTTCTTACATTGTATGCATAGATCTTCATGGATTTAAGAGTGTTTAATATCCCAGTCTCTAAATTGCCAACACAGTGCCTACTCACTTTCTGTGGCACATTGCCCGTAAGCGCAGGAGGCAGTGCGGTTGGACCTTTACTAGACGATGATCCAACAGGAACGCCCGTCAAATCCTGTACAATAGAACTCATGTTGAGTTGGGAGGATTGTGGCAAATAATCATACCTCCCTGCCACATGGTTTCTGGTGAGATGTAATATTTGTGCCACCTTATTCATTATAATCGGTGGAGCCCTGTATATCTATAGGGGGTCCCATGGTCCGCTTTGTATATCTACAAGGCCTTCCCCTATCCGCCACCCGCGGACACGCCAGGTAGCAGTAGGATCCTTCACTGCGTAATCCCAAGGGACACGTGGTCTTGTGAGCTTCCTGTATGTCTGGACAAGGGATGGGGGAAGCTCTAGCGAGTCGCGAGGGTTCTGCTGGAGGCGAGGCGGGAGGGACGGAGGATAGTAGCATTTCTTAAAATGCTTCAACAGAGGTAATGTATTTTAATATTTTTTAAATTATTATTTGTAAATACTAATAAATTAAAGATACATTATTATTAAGAGTAGCAGATGCAATTCCTTACAGAAATCATTAAAACATATTATTTAAATCAAATACCCACAGCCTAATAATTTATTAGGCTGTGGATATTTAATAGGCTGTGGTTATTTGAGTTAAATAATGTTTTAATGACTTTTGTAAGGAATTACACATGCAATTGTACATCTATACTATCTATCAATCTATTGCCAGACGCCTCAATCCCGTTTGGGGTGGCCACAAACAAATCGCCTCCAAGTCGCCCTGTCCCCCGCCATTTCACTCCCCTGCTCCCAACTCACACCCCCCTCTCTCATATACCTCTCCACCCCATCTCTCCATCTCATCCTCCGGCCTCTCCCCTCCCTCTTTCCCCCTCCACCTCACTCACATACACTCTCTTCGTCAGTCTTTCACCCTCCATCCTCTCCACATGGCCAAACCACCTCAGTGTGTTCCTCATAACGCTTCCTATCACATCCACATCAACACCACAACGCTCCTTTATATCCTCATTCGTCAGCCTGTCTCTCCATGTGACTCCACAGGCTCCTCTTAAATAACTCATTTCCACTGCTCTCACTCTTGACTTGTGTCCCTTCCAACAACGTCCAAGCTTCACTTCCGTACGTTAGAGTTGGTATCACAATACTGTCATGTAGTAACTTTTTCACTTCCACGCTCACTTCCCTGTTTCTTATCACTGCTTTCAAAGAACCAGCAACCTTTCTTCCCTGCTGTACTCTTTCAAGCACTTCACCCTCCAAACCTCCATCCTTACTCATCACACTACCCAAGTACTTAAACGTACTCACATTTTCCAATTCCTCACCATCCAACCTCGCTGTACATTCACTGACTTCACCTCTCTCAAAGACCATCTCTTTACTCTTCCCTACATTCACCTTTAGATTCCGTTTCTTACACACTCTCTCAAACTCATCCACCAAGCCTTGCAGCTCCCCTTCGTCTTCACTCAACAACACAGTATCATCTGCAAACAACAGTACAGGGAGGTTCCAAACACTATCCTCTCTCACCAGGGCCACTCCAACATCCACTACCCTACCTTGTACCTCTTTTATTACCCCATCCATGTACAGATTGAACAACCATGGAGACATGACACATCCCTGTTTCAACCCAACTTTCAAAGAGAAAAATTCACTTAGTTCACCATCCACACGCACTGCAGCCTTCGCACCATCGTACATATTCTTCACAGCATTCAACAACTTCCCATCTACTCCATATATTCTTAACATTTTCCACAATCCTAGTCTATCCACCCTGTCATATGCTTTCTCTAAATCCATGAAAGCCGCATACAACTTCTTTCCCTTCTCTAGAATCTTTTCCACTAAAGATCTGGAGAATGAATATCTGATCTACACAACTATACTGAATTATTAAATTGAACTTCTTGCGAAAATGCAGATAAAAGTAAAACTGGCAACATCACAGCCTTTGTTTCCCCTGTCCCTCTGATTCGCAGCCTGCTCACTGCTCTGTTTGAACTACCACGAGTGAAAAGTTACTACATGACAGTACTGTGATACCAACTCTAATGTATGGAAGTGAAGCTTGGACCTTGTTCGTGGGACACAAGTCAAGAGTGAGAGCTGTGGAAATAAATGGGTTATTTAAGAGGAGCCTGTGGAGTTACATGAAGAGACAGATTGACAAATGAGGAAGTGAAGGATCGTTGTGGTGTAGATGTGGATATGACAGGAAGCGTTAGGAGAAACACACTGAGGGGGTTTGGTCATATGGAGAGGATGGAGAGAGAGAGTCTAACGAGGAGAGTATATGTGAGTGAGGTAGAGGGGGGATGGGGAAGGGGAGGCCAAGGATGACATGGAAGGGATGGAGTGGAGAAGTATAGGGGAGACGGGGGGGGAGTGAGCTGGGAGCAGGACAGTGAAATGGCGGGGGACAGGGTGACATGGAGGCGATTTGTTGCTTGTTTGTGGCCAGTGGCCACCCCTTATGGGATTAAGGCGTCTGGCAATAGGTAGATAGACAGAATAATAATAAATAAAATGAAGTATGCTAATTTATTTAAATGTCTGAATATTTTACCGTAATTCCCATAAATATATGCAAATGGTTTGCACTAGCACTTAGCGACAGTGCGCAGCTAAATATTAGATTGCGCACTTGCGCAAATTGCAAATAATAGAAAATAATAATAATTACAGTAAGTAAGTATGATACTTTATTTAAAGATCTCAATATTATACAGTAATTCCCACAAATATACGGAAATGGTTTGCGCTTGCACTTTGGGACATTGTGCAAGCTAAATATTTGTCAGATTGCGCACTTGCACTTGCGCAAGGTAGTGAACTGTGGATTGTGCATTGCGCTTGCGCAAGGTCCTTCTTCCTTTGCGCTGCCCACCACTGTATATATATATATATATATATATATATATATCATCTCGTCTCATCTCGTCTCATCAGATGTTTGAGTGTCCACTGCAGGACCTGCCTATCCTGACCGAAGTGGGGACGATACAGCCAATGTATCTCTACCAAGTGGCTTAGGCTGTCTGGTAGAGATTGTACAGTATGTAGGGTGAGAAGTGCTTGTAAATGTAATTGTAGTGTTGGAGTGGCTTTGGATGTGTGTGTAGTCTCTGAACCAAGTTTAATCGGCCCATGCAAGCCGACTGGTTGCAAGCATACTTTATAGTATGCAACACTGGTTCAACCACAGCACCCCTTATGTCCACCAAGCAGTAATATATATATATATATGAAAAATCCAAACGTAATGAGAGTAGCATTATCCAACTTTTATTTTCTTAGGTATTACAGTGAAGCTTTAGTTACGCTCACAGTACTCCATAAAGGCCACAGAAAAATGCACAATCCTCCCCTATCATATCTGGAAGCAGATCTGGAAATCCTCCTGGGTAACTAAGTCGACCTCTATCTGTGCATTCTGTTGAATTTCCATCGTATCCTTCCCTTGAGATGCAGCACAAAGCTCAGAAACAGCCAGAAGTCACATGGGCCAAATCTGGAGAGAAGGGAAAGTGGGGACCAGAAGTATCCGTGCATTGCCAGAAAATTTTTCACAGAGATGGCAATGTGCACAAGTGATTTGTCCAAATGAAGTGGCAAATTGTTGGTTCTCTGCAGCTCTGGCCTCTTCCTCCTGACGTCTTCCATCAGCCTTTGGAGTGTCCCTAAGTTGTACTGCTGGTTCACAGTTTGCCCCTCAGGTATAAACTTCTTGTGAATGCTGTCCTTGTTGTCGAAAAAATTGATCATCACCCTCGCAGCACTCTTCACCTGCCTGGCTTTCTTGGGACTCTGGGAAGCTGGGCTCTTCCACTGGGAGAATTGCTGCTTAGACCCCAGGTCATATCCTTAAATCCGGCGTTCATTACACATGATCTTACTCAAAAAGTCTGGATCATCTTCAGTAATTGATTATGGATTATTGCAGAAGTCAAATCTTCGTTGTTTTTGTTCAGCTGAAAGAATCCTTAAGTCTAACATGGCAGCAAAGCTTCTCATGCCAGTATCGTCAGGCAGAATCCGGTTAACACCTCCATAGGCCATGAGAAGCAGAACTCGCCAAGCGCCACCCCGGCCGAAAACCAGGTTATTATAGCATTGTCTTCCCCACCCTTCCCCTATCTGGAGAGAGACAGAGGCGGGAGTTTTTCAAATATCCTCAAGGTCGTATTCGCATGTTAGTGCACCACACTTTCGACCTTATTGCTGCGTCATGGTCTGAGGGCCAAGCTTGGCTGCAGAACTAAACAAACGCCCACGCCGCCCTGACAGCTGAGCCAGGCCAATCATGCCTGGCCGTAGTGTCCTGACCTTTAGCCCCGCTCGGCCAATCACCGTGCGTGTTGGCCCGTCATCCTCACAAACACAGCTGGGAGCATCAGAAGCTTAACTACGTGCGAGTGCCTGATCATTGACGTGGTCATGCTGATGGTGAGTAAAATAAAAATTAAATCATGAAAGTAAGGTCATAAAATAAAAATGTTATTATTTTTTGTAATTTTTATTCAGTTTTATGATTATTGTCTCACAATGCATAATGACATATTTCATGAATTTTCTCAAAGGGAAAAAGTAAATAGTAAAAATTAATACAACAATACCTACCTTAGACACATCTGACGGAAGTTTATTTTAGTTGCAAGTAATAAAAACAATAATATTATTATTATACGATATTACTTTCTTGAGTAAGATAATAATAATGTTTTCCATTAATTTTATTGATTGCTTTCTTACTTTTTCTTCATTCTACGTTTCGTGCATTTCATTTTTTCATTAATGTCGTTTTTTTCTCTTCCTCAATAATTTTATTGTCATCACGCCCATTACTTCCATGGCTTATTATTGCACTGTATTATCATGTTATTATACTATTATTAGCAGTATTACTGTCATTATGCTTTTTTTTTTTGCTCTATTCTTACATTGCCTCTTTCCTTATGCATAAAATCGAAATGAAAAGAAACACGGAGGAAAACGAGGTCACAGATTTCTTACCAAAATGCTATACCTCGTGACCCTATATTTGCTATGAAGTTGAATGTAGTCTCCAAAAATGATCAGCATTTTATAATCTATTCACATAAGTAATAAGCGAAATTATAAACGTTCAACATTTCTGAGTGGAAGGAGTATGAATCAATGAGGTGTAATGAACATTTTATTCATAACACCAATAAATTGTAGTCACGCTCCTGCCGTGCTGGAAATATTTGATACGATTTTAATTGGATTTTAGTCCTTATGTGAATAGGTTATACTTTACTGATCATTTTGAGACTAAATTCAACTTGATTCTTAATTGAGTCAGGAGATATAGCCTTTTAAAAGTCGGAAAACTTTGACCGCGATTTTTCTTTTTTTTTTTTTTTTTTTTTGGCGCTTATGAAGCTCTGTTTCCTCTAGCTGCCATAATTGTTAGAGGTCCAATCATGCTCACAGAGCTCAGTGGATAGTCACCTTAAAACCCTCATGGACAAGTTAATGCCGATTTTCTAGATGTTGTCATATATTACCTGAAGTGGGGGATGCCTTAGAAGCGATGCTCATTGTAAAAGAGAGGTACAGGCTTCTTCGAAGCTTTTAGTGCCACCAGAAAACTTAAGCCCCTGGACATTGTTTCACCATTGTAGGCTTCCTTCATTAAGTCATATGTGTTTGCACCATTTCTACCACGTCTGCAGCAAAATTGGATGGCGCACCATTGCTCAGTGCTTCCTTCCATGTCAATAGCTCGGTGGAGAATGACTCGAAAGTTAGCAGCTAGGTCACGACTCACGCTGACACTGAAAGCGTGCACTCACGGTCGGTTGGCGCCACCATTTCCCGCCAAATCCCCGCTGTCAGTAACTTATGCCCTCACCAAGTAACGCCAACTGTTTCTTTTTGATAAAGGAAAACTAAAGATTCTATATAAACCAGATCACATTAATTTTGGATCACACCTCATTATATATAAATATATATAGTTTTTTTTTCAAAAGAATACTCCCCAGTATCCCTGCTTGTCGTAAAAGGCGACTAAAAGGGTTGGCGGAGGGTTAGTGCCCCCTCCCCGGAAAACAACTAACTAAAAAAACAAACAAGAAACCTCGGACAAGGATTGACCAAACGATAGCGACCCAGGACCGGACAAAGGACTTGGTAATGGGTACATGGAATGTAAGAGGAGCGAAAATGATGAGGTGAAAGAGATTGTCCAGGTGCTTGAGGGTGCGAAAGTGGATGTATGTGTGAATAATCTGAAAACAAAATAGAGAGGAGAAAGTGTGAGAGAATGGGGAGTATGGATGTGGGTATATGTGCAGGAGTAGGTGAGAATGAGAGGGCAAAAGGAAGGAGTAACATAGGATTGTGAGTAAAAGATGGAAGAAGAGTGCCATAAGACAGTATGGATGGGGGGGACAGTGCTGGGTCAAAGGCGGTTGTGTGGGTAAAAGTTGGAAAGTTGGAATACAAACGTGCCCAATTGCATGTGTGTATGTGCCAACGCAAGATCAAAGAAGAGTGGAGAGAAGGAGTTTTGGATAAATGTGGAAGTGTGCATGGAAATGTTTGGAAGGAAAGAGAGAGTGTTTTTGATCAGGGTGACATGAATGGTAAAGTTGGGAATGTGAAGGTGGATGGAATAAGCAGAGTGGGGTGTGCCTGCTGAGATAGATGAGAGAGAATGGGAGTGCGTTAGTGGACATTTGTGCTGGAAGGGGGTTTGTGACAGCAAATACCCTCTTTCAAAGTACAAATGATCCACAGGTATACAAGTGAGTGACATAGGCGTACGGGACCCTTCTCATCTGGGGGGCTGGAACTCTCTCTGCCTGAAATATATTTTGCCTGTAAATCCAAGCAATTATATATATATATATATATATATATATATATATATATATATATATGTGTGTGTGTGTGTGTGTGTGTGTGTGAAGGAAGAAACCACACTTCATGAAGACATTTATTATTTATTCTACACACCATGTAAACATGGAATGTTAACTGAACTGCTGGGAATTTCACCCACATTTACAAGTATTACACAAGGGGCCTACAGTATAAAATTGGGAACTGAGTAATTGGTATGTGGTTATACTTTTTAACGTAATATACTAACAATAATAAATGTTACTGATATAATTTATAATGGTTGAATGGTACAAATATAAAGTAATTATTAAAAATTTAGTAAATTATAGTTCACCTTCATATTAAATTAAAACATGATTAGAAAAATAAAGTGCATCTTTTCCCATCCATAATATGACTTACAGAAAAAATCAAGTTAGAAAAAATATTTTTCACGTCCCTTTCTTTTTCCAAAAACATCTATAATTTTGTCCATATCTTCTTCAATTCACTCTATGGGCATATTTCCCTTTCGGTGTTGATGTAAGTGCTAGGCAGCCAACTCTTGCTTGACCCATGGTGCTGTGAAGGTACGAAGTCCACTACACTTCCTCTCTGCTCAACATGATGTAGCAGGAATGACAGTTTCTAAAAGAGATACAACTTTCATGAACTTGGGTACCATTTCTTGACAGTTCATTTTCGTGTAGAAACTTTGACAACATCTGATGCTGTCTTGAGGAAGACTCCTTGCCGCCTTTGCTTAAACTTAAAAAGAAAGTCTCTGTCCTGCTTCCATCAGATCATTCTCCAGGCTACAGTAGCCTTCATAAATTTAGTTCATAGTCACTTTGTGATGGTGAATCACTTATTGCAATGGCAGCCCAAGAGCACACAGAACATCTTGATCATTACCCCTTGAAACTAACTTCCAGTTCTGACAGGACCTTGTCAACTGAATTGTAATAAGTGTTGATGACATGATGATGCTGTACTGGTGTCAGTGGCTGGGCATCCATCCCTGTCAAACAATTCTCCTACAAGGGTCATGGCAGTAATCGACTAGACATGGTTTTTTTCGAGGGGTCCAGTGCATCACAGAAGTTGAATCTTGTGTTTTCAATCCAAGATTTTATGCTTGGCTGATCTGGTCAGTCCTTTTGCCAGAACTTGTCAAAGCTATCATCATTACTGACACTCTCCCCAGCAACCTGATGGTAAGATCTGCATTTCGGCGAGTAGTGATGACATCCATATTTTTGGACTGTATCTGCTCAGACTGCTGGTGTTTGAAAGAATGACTTTGAGGATACAGTATCCTCAAGAATGAACTCAAAGTCACAGATTTAGTAAGAAAGGAAGTACATGACTATCAGAGTATGTTCCTTGGGATCTTTATCATCTCATAGCTGAATGAGAGCTTTTGCCAATACTCTCAATTTGTTTCGTGAACACTTTTCATACAGCTTCCCACCTGCATGACCATCAGATACTTAAGGATTTTAAAGAAAAGTCCGGAAATGACTCACTGTGCATTTCCACCCAAGCCCTGAGCAAACTGGCGGGCGGCACTTGGGGACTCTGCCGACGCATAGTGTGTACTTGTTCTCCCGTCCTAGACACGTACAGTTTATGACTTATGAGCCTGTCCACTATTACGTAATTTACGAACGGACGGTACGGACACGAGCATCCAGCTCAGCCTGTCAACACTGGCTGATAGTTTCTTTATAAACAGTAAGAACTAAGAAATATTTTAAAAAGTACAGAAAAGGACCGTTATGGCATTTCGTTTTTTAAGGGAAAAGTAAAATTTCATATATGAAAAGAAAAAACACTCAAGGACAGGATTTAGCTCACGATCCGCCAGTTGAATAGCCCCGCTACATTGGCTACTCTGCCCGAAAAATTTGTGTCCGCCCAAACCTTGGGGGGGCTGCAGCCCCCCCAGCCCCCCTGGCTCGTACGCCTATGGCGAGTGATGAGAAGGGTGGGTGGTGAACTGAATGAAAGGAAGGCAATGATTGATTATGTGTGTGTGGATGAAAGGATGCGAAGATGTGTAATGGATGCAAGAGCTTATAGAGGTTGGGGGAGTGGATTCTCTGACCACTACTTGGTGGTGGCCAGAATTAGGATTCAAGTAAGATGGAGGAATAGAAGAAGGGAAAGACGAGAGGAAGGAGTAGTTGCAAGGAGAGTGGAAAGGTTACAATAGGATGAGAAAAAGGTAGAGTATAAGAGAGAAGTGGAGGAACGATTGGGCAAATATGAATTGGAGCAGATGGGAGACGTGGAAGGTGTGTGTAGGATATTTACAGAAGAAATATGTGCAGCATGTGATGTGGTGTGTGGAAGGAAGAGAAGACGGAGGGGTGCAAGGAACAGCGTGGTGGACTGAAGAGGTGAGACAGGCTGTGGCACAAAAGAAAGCATACAATGAATGGATGAGAAATAGGGGCGTGGAAGAAGTTGAGAGGCAGAAGAGAGAGTTATATGTAGAAAGAAAGAAAGAGGTGAAAAGATTAGTAAGAGAGAGTAAGAGGAGAGTGGATGAGGAATTTGGAAGGAATTTGAGTGTAAAGTGGAGGGACTGTAAGAAAATGTTCTGGAAAGAGGTGAAATGCGTAAGACAGGGTGGAAGTGAAGTTAGCAGAGGAGTGAAAGATAAATAAGGTAGATTACTAGTGGAGAAGGGAGAAAAAGTGAGCAGATGGAGAGAACAATTTAAGGAATTGTTGAACATAGAGGATGGAAGTAATGCGAGTATAAGTGGCTGGGGAATGGCTGCGAGAAGGAGGGAGGTGAGAAGACAGGAAGAAATCAGTAGGATAGAAGTTGTGGAAGCAATGAAGAAAGTTAAATTGGGGAAAGCCCCAGGAATTGATGGGGTGTGTG
>NW_027644546.1:0-4995 GCF_032717465.1 Coenobita brevimanus
ATTATCCTGTATTACGAATTTCTGTCCGGAGTTGTACCTATGACAGCTACCCGGTATATATATATATATATATATATATATATATATATATATATATATATATATATATATATATATATATATTCAGTATGTATCAGATGCTAACTGTGGTCACAAAGTGGTTGTACCTATGACAGCTATCTATCTATCTATATACGTAGGCTGCTTCCCCCAAGGAAAGGGAGGTAGCCGAGGCAGGACGACACACTCCCAATTTACTCATCCACACAAACACATTCATTTGCATCGTAGCCCCAAAGGGGAGAAGGGACAGATCATCACTGCACCACACCGCATAAGGGTCAACTGCGCAGTGCAATCAGTGACATCCGACAACAGAGCTGGTTTACCCCTGCTACATCATAATGGACCCATCCCCTTACAGGCACCTGACCTGATCAGCTGATCAGACCAAATGCGGGAGATTATCCCCTCAGGGCTGTGTCATCATTTATTCATTCACAATTTCTCTCCATTTATTTCAGTCACGTACAGCCACTCTTCCTTGCTCAACAGACATCCCTCTCGCATCCAACGCTCTCTTCACATTGTCCATCCATCCTATTCGTGGTCTTCCTCTCAACCTTACATCTCTCACATCAGGTCTAGTTATCTTTTTCACCAATCATTCACTATCCATTCTCTCCATATGCCCAGACTATCACAACACCCTCTGCTCAACTCGATCAGCCATCTCCCGAACAACTCCAGTTCTCCTTCGCACTTTATCATTTCTCACTCGATCCTTATGCATCACTCCACACATACTCCTCAGACACCTAATCTCCATTACATTCAAACCTTTCCTCCGTACTACCCATATACAATGTTTCAGCCCCATATAACACAGTTGGTGCCACAACACCCTCACATAGCCTTCTCTTTACATTCCATACACAGCAACATGTGACCCTAAATACTTAAAACACTCTACCTCCTCAAGCAACTCACCATTCAAAACTATATTCATCCTCCTACCATCTACCGACCTCGTACACTTCATAACTTTACCCTTATTCTCATTTATTTTCAACTTCCTACTTTCACACACCCTTCCAAACTCCTTTACAAACTGTCTCAATCTCTCCTCTGAATCTACCACCAGTGCAGTATCATCTGCAAACAGCAGCTGCTTCAGATTCCCCTCTCTACCATCAACATTCACCAGACTCAGACCTCCACCTAGAACTCTTGCATTCATCTCCTTTAAAAAACTATCCATATAAATATTAAACAACCAAGGCAACATCACACATCCCTGCCGCAGCCCTACTCTCACAGGAAACCAGTCACTCACAATATTTCCCACTCTTACACACGCTTTACTATTACATAAAAACTTTTCACCCCTTTTAATAACCTACCATCAAGTCCATACAATCTTAAAACAGTCCACAAAGCCTCCCTATCAATTCTATCATACGCTTTCTCTAAATCCATGACCTCCCAAAACACATCCTTGCCTTTCGCTAAATACTTTTCACACACTTGTCTCACAGCAAACACCTGGTCCACGCATCCCCTCCCTCTCCTAAAACCACAATGCTCATCACCAATCATTCCCTCTGTACCCTCTCTAACTCTTTTAATTAACACTCTACCATACACCTTACCTGCAACGCTCAACAGACTTATACCCCCAAAGCAAGTACATTCATAATTATCACCCTTGCCTTTATACAATGGGACCACACAAGCACTTGCCCAGTCAATTGGCACCATACCTTTCACAAAGCACACATTCAACAATCTTACTAACCAGTCAACAACAGTTGCTCCAGCACCCTTCAGGCACCCCACAGCACACCCATCCATACCTGCAGCTTTCCCTGTTTTCATCTCCTTTACTGCCTCCTGCACTTCCTCCTTCATGATCAAAGAATCATTCATCTCTCCCAGCACATTTATTCTTTGCACCCTTCTATCTGCTACAATCTCAGCCTCTCTTTCCTCCTCTACATTTAACAATCTTTCAAAATACTCTGCCCATCTTTACCTTACTGCATCCATCTCAGTTAACATCCTTCCATCCTCTGCTTTTACTCGCTCTTCCTTCCCAGACTCTCCCTTTCGAACCCTTTTCACCTCCTTCCAGAACATTTTCTTGTCTGTTGAAAATTCTCAGTCAACTGCCTACCCTACCTCTCATCTGCTGCCACTTTAGCATCACGCACAGCCCTTCTCGCCCTATTCCTCTTTTCCTTATACCTCTCATATGACACCTCATCCTTCCTTTGCAGCCACACTTCATATGCATGTCTCTTCTCAGCCACAGCCATACTTGCTTCCTTGCACCGCCATTCACTTCCTTTTCTTACATCACTACCCATTCGTCTCACCCCACACAGCGCTTCCACATGCCCCACCACAGCACTCTTAAACAACTGCCATTCCTACTGCACACTGCAATTTTCCTGATCATTCACTGCGTTCCACTGATCTTTCAATTTCTCCTGATACTCTATTATTTTCTCTCTTTTATCCAGCTCACTTTCAAAACCTCCCTGCTACACCTAACTTTCCTAGCTCTCACCCATCTCTTGCCTACTCTTAACTTTCCCTCCACCAGATAGTGGTCAGACATACCTCCACCCTCCCCTCTCAGAACTCTCACATCCAACAATCTTCCTATTACATTCCTAGACACAATGACATCGTCCGTCAATGCTCTATCAACAACCCTTCCACCCTCCTGTCTCACCCGTGTATACTTATAAATATCTTTCTTCTCAAACTGGGTATTTCCAATCACCATCTCCGGCTCAATGCACATCCCTATAATTTGTTCTCCATTTTCATTTCTTCCAGGCACCATGCATACCAATTGACACTTTCAACTGCTACATTTCCCATTCTAGCATTCAGATCTCCCATCATTACCACATTCACATTCGCAGCAAAACTCTGCAGACACTCATCAACATTATTCCCGATTGACTTCCTCTCTTCTTCATCCCTTTCACTACCAGGCCCATATGCACTCAGAAATACCCACAACTCACATTCATATTTCGTTTTCACCCACATCAGTCTCGATGACACCTCCTTCCATTCAGTCACACACTGCTGTACTTCCGGACTCACTAGCAAGGCCACACTTTCTCTTGCCCTTCCTCTATCAACACCTGACAATCTTCCATTCACACTTCCAAACATAGACTCACCCTTCCCTATCATCTTCGTTTCACTCAAAACTAACGCATCCAAATTTCTTCTTACAAACATTCTCCCAATCTCCTCCCTTTTAGTCTGAATCGTACTACATCCACGCACATTCATAAACCCAATCTTCAGGGTACGGGGATAATTCCATCCCCCATCCCTTTCTCTAGCCTATATCTTTTTAGGAACTAAAAAACAGAGGAGGGAGTCCCTAGTCCCCTCACCCCTCCCCTTTTAGTCGCCTTTTACGTCACGCAGGGAATACGGTGGCAATATTCTTTTTAAAACAACCTGGCTGCAGAGTAGTAGTACCACCCTATAGTGTGGCCAAATTGTGTCTCCCCCGCCACAGGTACTCGGTATATATATATATATATATATATATATATATATATTCAGGTACAAGGTAGGGCAGTGGATGTTGGAGTGACCCTAGTGAGAGAGGGTAGTGTTTGGAAATTCCCTATACTGTTGTTTGCAGATGATAGTGTGTTGTTAAATGAAGACGAAGAGGAGCTGCAAGGCTTGGTGGATGAGTTTGGGAGAGTGTGTAAGAAACCTAATCTAAAGGTGAATTGTAGGTAAACGTAAAGTGAAGGGCTTTGAGAGAGGTGACGTCTGTGAATGTACTGTGAGGTTGGATGGTGAGGAATTGGAAAATATGAGTACGTTTAGGTACTTGGGGAGTGTGATCAGCAAGGATGAAGTTTGGAGGGTGAAGTGATTGAAAGGGGCAAACAAGGAAGAAAGGATGCTGGTTCCTTTAAAGCAGTGAAAAGAAACAGGGAAGTGAGTATGGAAGTGAAAAAAAATGTTACTACATGACAGTATTGTGATACCAACTCTAACGCATGGAAGTGAAGCTTGGACGTTGTTGGAAGGACACAAGTCAAGAGTGAGAGCAGTGGAAATGAGTTATTTAAGATGAGCCTGTGGAGTCACACGGAGAGACAGGCTGACAAATGAAGATATAAATAAGCGTTGTGGTTTGGATGTGGATGTGATAGGAAGCGTTATGAGGAACACACTGAGGTGGTTTGACCATGTGGAGAGGATGGAGGGTGAGAGACTGGCGAGGAGAGTGTATGTGAGTGAGGTGGAGGGGGGGAGAGGGAGGGGGAGGCCAAGGATGAGATGAAGGGATGGAGTGGAGAAGTATATGAGAGATGGGGGTGAGAGTTGGGAGCATGGCAGTGAAATGCCAGGGGACAGGGCGACGTGGAGGCGATTTGTTTGTGGCCACTCCGTACGGGATTGATGCGTCTAGCAATAAAAAGATAGATAGATAGTATGTATCTATCCATCTATCTATTTATCTATCTGTCTGTCTGTCTGTCTATCTATCTATCTCCATTTATCCTATATGTCTATCTACCTACCTGTCTGTCTATCTATCTATCTATCTGTCTATCTATCTATCTATATATATGTATCTATTTATCTATCTGTCCATTTATCCTGTCTATCTACCTACCTATCTATCTATCTATCTGTCCATCTATCTATCTGTCTGTCTATCTATCTATATACATACTGTTAATGCCAGAGACGGTTATGCTTCCTTTATATTTGTCGGTTTGCCTCATTTCTGACATTCACTCTGTCTCTCTCTGTCTCTCTCTCTCTCTCTCTCCAAGCTGGCTTAGCAATCCCCGTCCATGTCAGCATTATCTGCATATGAGAATTATATTCTCGTCCAAGCTATTTATGGGGGTAGAACGATGTTATGTGAAAACGTTAGTGATTTATAATGTTTATGATGCAAGAAAATTAAATGAAACAAAGAGCATACAG
>NW_027644547.1:0-12500 GCF_032717465.1 Coenobita brevimanus
TGATTGGAGACATGAATGGCAATGTTGGGAATGTACGAGTGGATGGAATGGTTGGTCAGTAGGGTGTGCCAGCTGAAGCAGATGGGAATGAGTAGTGCTTTGGTGGACATCTGTGCTTGTAAGGGGTTGGCAAAGGCCAACACCTACTTTCGTCATAAGATGATCCACCGGTATACATGGAGAGTAATGAGGAGGATGGATGATGAACTTGTTGAACGAAAGACAATGATGAACTACGTGTGTGTGGATGAGCGAATGAGAAGACAAGTGTTGGATGCAAGGAGTGTGGAAGAGGGTGGGGGAATGGAGTCTCAGACCGTCGCGAAGTGATGGCCAAGGTAAAGCTGCAAAGAAAATGGTTGAGGAGACGAAGGGGAAGACAGGAGGAAATATCTCCTGTGAGAAGAGTGGAGAAATTGCAAGATAGTGAGAAAATGACAGAGTATAAAGAGCATAGTGGAAGGAAGAAAGATTGGGAAGGTATGAGCTAGAGCAGATGGAAGGGGTGGAAAAGTATGTAAGATATTCACGGAAGAGATAAGCGCTTTAGCCCTGTAGAGGCAGTTTGTAGAGTAGGGAGGAGATGCAAGGGTGTGCAAGGGACAGCATGATGGAATGATGAGGTGAAACGAGCTGTGGAACAAAAGAAGGCATATAGTAAATGGTTAGCGGGTAGAGGAAGGAGAGAAGATGAGAGAGAGAGAAGAGAGGTATATGTGAGCAGGAGAAAGGGAGGTGAAGAGACTGGTGAAGGAGAGTAAGAAGAAAGTGGATGAAGAGTTTGGGAGGAATCTGAGTGTGAAATGGGAGAGAGAGTAAGAAATTGTTTTGGAAGGAGGTAAAGAAAGTAAGGCAGTGTGAAAGAGGAAATAGTAGGGGAGTGAAAGATAGTAGTAATAGATTGTTGGTGGTGAAGAGAGAGAAAATGAGGAGATGGAAGGAGGCACTTTGAGGATTTGTTGAATGTAGAGAGTGAGAGCAGTGCGAGTATAAGTGGTTGGGGAATGGCTGGGAGAAGAAGAGATGAGAGGAGGGAGGAAGAGATCAGTAGGGCGGAAGTAGTGGAGGCTTGATGAAGAAAATTAAGTTGGGAAAGGCCCCAGGAATTGATGGAGTGTGTGGTTAAATGCTTAGGTATGGGGGTGAGATTGTTGTGGAGTGGATATGGAAGTTGTGTAGATTGGCTTAGGAGGAAGAGGGAAGGGTTCCAGAGGACTGGAAATCAGGTATAATTGTTACCTTATACAAAGGAAAAGGGGAGAGAGAAGAGGTATGTGGTAACCATAGGGGTATTTGCCTTCTTAGTGTGACTGATGCAAAATATATGGTAGAATACTCATTGATAGGGTTAGGCATATGACAGAGGAGCTAAAGCTGGAGAAGAACAAAGGGGATTTAGGAAGGGAAAAGGGTGTGTACATCAGATATTTGTTCTAAGATGTTCACTGGAGAAGTATCTAGAGAAGGAAGGGAAAGTGTATGCTGCCTTCATGGACCCAGAGAAAGCTTATGACAGAATAGATAGGCAAAGGTATGTGGAAGGTATTAAGAATATATGGAGTGGAGGGGAAATTGTTGAATGTTGTGAAGAATATGTACGAGGGAGCTACGGCTACGGTGCGAGTGGATGGTGAGCTGAATGAGTTCTTTGATGTCAATGTGGGCCTGAAACAGGGTTGTGTGATGTCTCCATGGCTGTTTAATATATACATGGATGGGGTTGTAAAGGAGGTGCAAGGTAGGGCAATGGATGTGGGGGTGGCTCTAATGAATGAGGGTGAGATTTGGAAAGATTCCGGTGCTGCTGTTTGCTGATGATACAGTATTGTTGAGTGAAGATGAATGGGAATTGCAAGGTTTGGTGAATGAGTTTGGGTACAGTGTGTAGGAGAGGGAAGCTGAAAGTTAATGTAAACAAAAGTAAAGTTATGATGTTTAGAGAGGAATGAAGTCACAGAGTGCTGTACAGTGAGGTTGGATGGTGAGGATATGGAGAATGTGAGTGCATTCAAGTACTTTGGTAGTGTGATGAGTAAGGATGGAAATTTGGGGGTTGAATTGCGTGAAAGGGTACAGCAGGGAAGGGAAGGTTTTTGGTTCACTAGAAAGCAGTGATGAGAAATAGGGAGGTGAGTATGGAAATTTGAGAGTCACTGCATGATTGTATTGTGATCCCTAACCTGACATATGGAGGGAGGCGAAGGCGTGGACATTGCAAGAGAGGAACAGAGTCAAGAGTAGAGAGCAGTGGAAATGAGTTACTTGAGAGGAGCATGTGGAGTGACATGGAGGGACAGGTTGACAGAATGAAGAAGTGAAAGAACGTTGTGGGGTGGATGTGGATGTGGTTGAGAAGATTAGGAGAAATACACTGGGAGTGGTTTGGACACGTGGAGAGAATGGAGAGTGAAAGACTGACGAAGAGGGTGTATGGAGGTGAGGTGGGGGGAGGGAGAGGGATGAGTAGACCGAGGATGAGGTGGAGGAATGGAGGTGAGAGGTATATGAGGGAAGGGGGGTGAGGGGGGGGGAGGGTAGTCAAATGGTGGGTGACAGAGCGACTTGGAGGAGTTTTGTCTGCGGCCACCCTTTGCGGGATTAGGGCGTCGGGCTATAAGATAGACAGATAAATAGATTATTCAGCAGAGGCATTATTGGCAGTTAGGTTACTGGACATAAATTCTGAGCCTTTCAGCCCGAGGGTGTGCCTCTTGGATTGAACACGGCACCATCAGTTACTGGACAAAAATTAAACTTACACGTCTTGAGAACAAAAGACTTATTTATCAAGTAGGCCTGAATAATTCCTGAACAAATGATATTTTCAACAATGACAGTGTTCTGTTGTGGTAGATGGGGGCACTCCACCACATCCACTCACTCGATGTAGTGCTGCTGTCGGAGTGTCTGCCCCTTTTTCCTCTCCATCCTTCTTCTTTCATTCCATCATCTTCTGTCTTTCTTTCCTTCCTTCTTTCCGTGTCCGTCTGCCTATGGTTGACTTTCCACTCCCTCTTGTGTCTTTCTTTCGTTCATTCTTTCCTCTTCCTTCTGCCTGTGGGTGACTCTACACTAAGTGACAGACAAATGGTTTTCCTGTACACCAGGGAAACCATTTACTACGCTGGGTGGTAACCATATAACCAAATTTTGGCGTCTGGTGGTTTAGTGGGTAATTATTGCGCTCCAATCCGGATTGAGCCGAGAGAGGTGAAGGTTTATATCCAAGGGATGGTTGGGGTTGATTGCTTCATGTAATGCCACTCAGGGATGAATGTGGCTGGTCACTTTCATCTTAAATGTCGGGACCAACTGCCTAGCCCCAGGTTCCTACGCTTCTCATGGGGTGATGTATGATTGGATGATGGATGGATGGATGGACAGTGTTCTGGTTCTATATTCTTCGTATGAATGGACTCTGCCAACTCGACTTACTATAATGCTGCGAAATTGGAGTAGGATGTTCACGATAGTGTCAGTGTTAATGGTGACGATGTTGGCGGTGATCATCATCATCACAACAATGATTATTTCTCACCTACAACTGGGATGGAGAGATGCCAGACAATAGCAAGTTCCCCTACCAGAAGTCTTGGATAAGCTTCTCTGATAGTTCGCATTTTAGCCCTGTGACTGGCACATATTTGCCATGACCTGCACATCTTTCTTAATTAAAAGCAACGTTTTAATGAAGAACATAAATCTGTTAATAACCTGTAAAGATGATAATTCTATAAATATTCTGTTGTTCATGCTTCAAGTATCATTTCAGTGTCGGTACTTAGATTTCGGAGTGTTCTATGTTGCTTCTTTCAACCACTGCTTTTGCCATATTCCTAAAAAGAAATACCGGTAAGCGTTTGCTTAGGCCCTGATCAACACAGAAAACATTATTCGTCACAGGAAACGAATGATAGGTTAATGTGATAAGAGAGGTTCTCTTGACAGGAGTCCTCCAAGTCAGTCTTGGGGTTCAGACCAGTTTTGCTCAGATCTCCAGGAGGACTCCACTCAGATGACACCGACTTTATATATATATATATATATATATATATATATATATATATATATATATATATATATATATATATATATATATATATATATATATATATATATATATTAGGGTATTCAGAAAAATCGAACCTTCAGGAACTTGAAGGGCAAAGTGCTTATTCAGTTCCACCACTGGTGAGAGGCACTACATCATAATTCGCCAATTTTTCTTTGGCTTTCTCAAACCCATGCCTCATTTCAACGTGAGTTGTAATGCAGAAGTGGTAACTCCACCTTGATCGCAGCAGGAAGCTTGACATGGGGGAACTCACAAATAAGAGTAAAAGTAGATGATGTATATTCGAATTTCCACTCAATTAACGCCGGCGTGCATGAGGGATCAGTTCTGGCGCCAACCCTATTTCTGGTTCATATTAATGATCTCTTATCTGTCACTCCACAATCCCATTCACTCATATGCAGATTGACTCAACACTACATGGTTCATTCACACTCAGATATCCATTTACAAAGTCTAATATCTCTACCTCTCAACACAGTGCAGCCATCTCCATAAATCAAGATCTATCTACAATCAGTGAATGGGGACAAAACAACCTTGTCTCTTTTAATGCTAGTAAACTAAATATATACAGTTTACTAATAGATAGATATTGCCAGATTCGTACATTACCTTCAGTGCTACTAATATTCCCATCTCCAAAAGTATTGAAATTCTTGGTGTCTCACTTAACAGTGCCCTCAGCTGGACCTCTCATGTCAGATCACTTGCTAAAACCGCCTCAAAGAAACTTGGATTATTGTACAGAGTCCGTAACTTCTTCACCGATGAGCAGTTAACTATAATTTATAAGAGTCATGTGCGCTCTCAGCTTGAATATTGCTCACCCTTGTGGAATGGTTGTGGAGAGGTTGCATTAAGACAAGTAGACAAAATTCAGAATAAAGCAGTTAGAATCATTAACAACCCTGCCATTACATATAAACTACCTCCCCTCCAAGTAAGAAGGAATGTTGCCTCCCTTGCATTATTTTACAGATTTTTTTTGGCAAATGCTCAGACGAAGTTGCGTCCATGGTGCCACCTCTCCATGCCTTCCCTCGTGCTACACGGGCATCTGGTAGCGCTCATGACTGGAATGTCACTCAACCATATTGCAGAACTTCTGCCTATCAGAATTCTTTCATTCCCCGAACTGCATCTCTCTGGAACTCGCTTCCCCAGAGTTGTTTTCCTCCAAATTTCAACCCACAACTGTTCAAGTCTAACTTTTACTGATATTTTATGAACAGAGGACACCAGTAATCTGGTGTATTGATTATTTTTTACCCATTTGTTTTCCTTCCTCCGTTCTGTTATTTATTTAAAAAAAAAAAAAAAGATATTGTGGTAGAGGTGTGGCGAGGATGAGTGGAAGATATTTAAGTTTCTGTGATTGTTAGCCTTGATATTTATGGATATCAGTTTCTCTGTAGAAAGGGAGAGAGAGGTGAAAAGATTAGTAAGAGAGAGTAAGAAGACAGTGGATGAGGAATTTGGAAGGAATTTGAGAGTAAAGTGGAGGGACTGTAAGAAAATGTTCTGGAAGAAGGTGAAAAGAGTAAGACAGGGTGGCAGTGAAGTTAGCAGGGGAGTGAAAGATAAAAATGGTAGATTACTAGTGGATAAGGGAGAAAAAGTGAGCATATGGAGAGAACACTTTAAGAAATTGTTGAACATAGAGGATGGAAGTAATGCGAGTATAAGTGGCTGGGGAATGGCTGGGAGAAGGAAGGAGGTGAGAAGACAGGAAGAAATCAGTAGGATGGAAGTTGTGGAAGCAATGAAGAAAGTCAAATTGGGGAAAGCCCCAGGAATTGATGGAATGTGTGGTGAAATGCTGAAGCATGGGGGAGAGATAGTAGTAGAATCGATGTGGAATATGTGCAGGTTGGCCTGGGAGGAAGGTAGAGTCCCGGAGGATTGGAAGTCAGGTATAATTATTATTATTGTACGAAGGAAAAAGGGAAAAAGAAGTGTGTGGTAATCATAGGGGCATTTGCCCTCTTAATATAATAGAAAGAGTGTATGGTAGGATACTTATTGGCATAGGGAAATAACAGAGGAATTAGTTGCAGAAGAACAGGGAGGCTTTAGGAAGGGAAGAGGATGTGTAGATCAGATATTCATTCCTAGATCTTTAGTGGTAAAGTTTCTAGAGAAGGTAAAGAAGTTGTATGCGGTTTTCATGGATTTCGAGAAAGCATATGACAGGGTGGATAGACAAGGATTGTGGAAAGTATTAAGAATATATGGAGTAGATGAGAAGTTGTTGAATGCTGTGAAGAGTATATATGATGGTGGTAAGGCTGCAGTGCGTGTGGATGGTGAATTGAGTGAATCTTTCTCTTTGAAGGCTGGTTTGAAACAGGGCTGTGTCATGTCTCCATGGTTGTTCAATCTGTACATGGATGGGGTAATAAAAGATGAACAAGATAGGGCAGTGGATGTTGGAGTGGCCCTGGTGAGAGAGGGTAGTGCTTGGAAACTCCCTGTACTGTTGTTTGCAGATTTTTCTTGTTAATAACAGAACAGAGGAAGGAAAACAAATCAATAAAAAAATTATCCATACACCAGATTACTGATGTCCTTTGTTCATAAAATATCTGTAACAGTTGGACTTGAACAGCTGTGGGTTTAAATTTGGAGGGAAACAACTCTGGGGAAGCAGAGTTCCAGAGAGATGCAGTTCGGGGAATGAAAGAATTCTGATAGGCAGAAGTTCTGCAATGTGGCTGAGTGACGTTCCAGTCATGAGCACTGCCAGATGCCCATGTAGCATGAGGGAAGGCATGGAGGGGCGGCACCATGGACGCAACTTCGTCTGAGCAGTTGCCAAAAAAATATCTTTTAAATGCAAGGAAGGCAACAGTCCTTCTTACTTACAGGAGAGGTAGTTTATTTGTAATGGCAGGGTTGTTAATGATTCTAACAGCTTTGTTCTGAATTTTGTCTAGTTGTTTTAATGCAACCTCTCCACAACCATTCCACAAGGGTGAGCAATATTCAAGTTGACAGCACACATGGCTCTTATTAATTATAGCTAACTGCTCATCAGCAAAGAAGTTACGGACTCTGTACACTAATTCAAGTTTCTTTTAGGCGGTTTTAGCAAGTGATCTGACATGAGAGGTCCAGCTGAGGGTATTCCTAAGTGAGACGCCAAGAATTTCAATACTTTTGGAGATGGGAATATTAGTAGCACTGAAGGTAATGTACGATTCTGGCAATATCTGTCTATTAGTAAACTATATATATTTAGTTTTACTAGCATTAAAAGAAACAAGGTTGTTTTGTCCCCATTCACTGATCGTAGATACATCTTGATTTATGGAAATGGCTGTACTGAGTTGAGAGGTAGAGATATTCTACTTTGTAAATAGGTGTCTGAGTGTGAATGAACTATGTAGTGTTGAATCATCTGCATATGAGTGAATGGGATTGTGGGTGACAAATAAGAGATCATTAATATGAACCAGGAATAGGGTTTGTGCCAGAACTGATCCCTGTGGCACGCCGGTGTTAAATGAGTGGAAATTGGAATATACATCATCTACTTTTTACTCTTATATTCCTGTCATTAAGATATGAAGAAATCAAAAGGAACAAAAGACGTTAGTCCATAGTAAGGGAGTTTGGATAGCTTGGGGAACGGTGCCATACTCCGTTGACAGCTTTAGAAATATCAAGAACTACTGCATGAGTTTCTCCATGTAGATCAATTGATTGATGGATGGTATGAGTTAGGAGACTGAGTATGTCAATGGTGGATCTTTCGTGGCGAAAACCATATTGTCTATCACTAATACTGTGTTGCTGAGTGAAAATGAAGGGGAGCTGCAAGGCTTGGTGAATGAGTTTGGGACAGTGTGTAGGAAAAGGAGTCTAAAGGTGAATGTAAGGAAGAGTAAAGTGATGGTCTTTGAGAGAGGTGAAGTCAGTGAATGTAAAGTGAGGTTGGATGGGGGAGGAAATGGAAAATGTGAGTACGTTCAAGTACTTGGGGAGTGTGATGAGTAAGGGTGGAAGTTTAGAGGGTGAAGTGCTTGAAAGGGTACAAAAAGGAAGAAAGGTTGCTGGTTCCTTAAAAGCAATGCTAAGAAACAGGGAAGTGAGAATGGAAGTGAAAAAGTTTCTACATGACAGTATTGTGATACCAACTCTAACGTATGGAAGTGAAGCTTGGACGTAGTTGGAAGGACACAAGTCAAGAGTGAGAGCAGTGTAAATGAGTTATTTAAGAATGGATGAGCACTAAGAACACGGAGAGACAAAAATATCTGACGATATTATTTTTCATAAAGCATCTACGCCATTTACTTATTTATTTATCTATATATTTTTAATGAACAGGTTTCTAAAACAGTCAACTTCTCCATTAGTCCCATTGGTTGGACACTTTTTTTTTTTTCTTTAAACTATTAGTTGTGATGTGTAGGCTATGACGGCTGTACTGTAGACTAATAAATAAACAAGTAATATTTTAAACAGCTTAACACACTTCGGCTAATATTATAGTCCCTCTGCTGAATAAAATCGTCCGGCGTCTGCTGAATAAAATCGCCTGGCGGTTCCTAAACCAGAGTACTACTGTATAGCTGTCATTAACATGCCTGAGAGAAAATGGCATCAGTATTATCTACTTTAGGCACCTAATGTTTACTTTCAGCTGAACTTCATCGTTTGACGGTAGTGGGAATGAAATACTAAAACAGACGCGAACATAAAACTGCTAAAGTCAAGAAAGTTGGTGAAAATGGAAGGTGTAGTTGCGTGATACTGCAACCTTGACTCCGGATAATATAACGTCTGTCCCTTTTACTGTTATAAATCCTGACGCCTGAAAGGAATTGAATGCCAGGCGAGATTTATATACCACCATAATTTTTAAACCAGAGATGGCTAACAAAAATGTTGGCGTCCACATCTGCACGGTCATTTTACCTGTGGACTATGGAAAGGTTATTCTGTTTGCTTGTTTGTTTGTTTTTTACTTCATTTTTTAATACACTCTGTAACTTGACATGCAAACTAAACCCTATCATTTGCTATAATGCGTCCCATACTGAAAAACTTAACATTGAGTGCCTGGCAAAACTTGAAAGTATATAGCCTAAATGTTCACCCTTTCAGTGCGATGGATTATATAATAAACCGATTCAATGACCTCTTCAGTATGGTACTTTCTTCTTAGTATAATTTGGATAACGTGACAGTGTTATTTACCTCTCCTAAGACGACCCCAGATTATTTTTGTTACTCCCAAACGATTTTTTCAGCTCATGGGAGTTATTTTGCGATAAATGGCTTGAAAGTAGTCTGTTATCTTCATCAGTACGATGAGGCATTTTATGTTTATTCTTACAACGGACAGACATTTTTGTTTAACTTAGTTCATCTGCAAGTGACGAAGGTGATGAAGAATAAAATGTACTGTACGTGTGATGTTAGTGTTTGGTTGACCCAAAGTTTGAAGGAGACCATAGCCTCACCGTACCGTCCCTCAGCTTTTAACGACTGCGTTGGATGTAATGACAACATATTTAACATAATTGTTGTGGTATAATGCTACTATACGGTGTACGTGATGTGTTAGAACTTGGTTGTACTGAAAGACAACGGAATGCCGCAACCTCTCTCTCTCTCTCTCTCTCTCTCTCTCACACCCCATCACACACATACAGCATTACCTCTACACTATATGTACACGTGTGTTGGAAAGTAAAAGAGGCCGGTAGCATGAGGGTATAAATAAGTATTTTAACACTGACAACATACAGTCTCATACTGTGGCTGGAATACTGAAGAATTTATGATGGTCAGAGCATTGCGAATGAAAACATGAATATATGTACTCTCTTAAAGGGATTATATGATTTAAAAATATACTCGCCGTCTCTCAGTGATAACAATCATATCCCACAAAACATGGCCCTTAATCCCGTCTTAACTTTTAGATTACTAGACCACCTGCCGTCATCCTCTGCTGTGTCAAATAAAAATCTTACCTCATAGACACTATTCAGTATAGTATCTTACCCCAGGATCAGATTTGGTTAGGTTGGGTTAGTTTCGAGCGGTTATATTTTTGTTTGAAAATTGCCAAACGGTTTACGTTTTCATACCGGTCGATATTCTGTCTGACACAGCCAACTTTCATATAGTCCTCACAAACGTGACCTATATGACTTAGCAGTGATGGCAACCCAGCACCAGGGTCCTGTTGCGGCCTGTGCTATCGGTCTGACGCGCTCACTTATTTATGATTCGGTAAGTATATAAGATGTTTACCTTGGCCTACCTGAATCTTGGTGTAGGAATATGGTGAAGTGCTGCTTTTCTTTTTGATAAGTTTGTTGTTATTGCTACTACAGGGTTACTTCTTAATATGGCATGGGTTAAAATGCTAAGTATGACAATCCCTGCCGGTTCAGGTGAAGAAAACACTGGAAGAATAATGTTAACGAAAGGAAACATTTCCTGCGATTTGACGAACTATGTACCAACTTCAGATATGATTATAGACAAAAAATATGCATGTATAGGTCTACATATTTCGTATGAAGAGGAGGAATGTGAAGAGAGGGGAGGTAGAGATGGCAGGAGGGGAACAGAAAGAGAGAACCAGCAGGTTTCAATGTAGGAAATGACCGACGGGAGAGAGGGGGGGGGAAGAAGTCCCCGCCTCCTTCACCTTGTGACCTTGTGGTTAGAACACCCCAGTCAAAGTGACAGTCCAACTAACGCACTGGGATGATTACCAGCAGGAGAGGAGACATTCGATGATGAAGGCTTGTCCCACAAAGACGAGATTGGTGTTCAACCACCTTTAATGATCTGGACTATATCAGTTTTGAGTTCCTACACCTTTAGGGAAGGCATTATGTAATATCTGTACTGTTTTAGAAGGGCCATGTTTTGATTACATTTCTACCGGTGGAAGTCTGAGGACGACATCGATGGTAGGAGAAACTTAGTGAGGGAAAATCTGGTCTCACAGAGACATTCTTCATATGAGTCAATAATAAAGTTTCTCAGGATCTTTGATTCATGTTTCTACAAGTACAAAGGGATGTTAGGTAACGTCACAAGGCTAGGAGGCGAGGCAGGATGGGGAGGCATCATATACTGGTTGATGGATCTCCCTTATGAGGGACTGGGAGATACCGGGAGCAAGTTGCGGCAATCGACTGGAGATTTCTGAAGCAAGTCGGGAAAGGGGAATGAGGGAATATGAACTGAATAGGAAAGGATGGAGGTGGGGGAGAAGGAGTGGTAGAAGAATGAAGAATGTACGATTACGAGGCATAATGGAAAGTGTGAGCATGTATCACTCATTGCACGAGCAGACTGTCTAGCTGCAGACTGTAAATTTTTTAGGAAGTGCATGGAGAGGTGCTGTATAGAATGTAATGTAGAGAAAGAGGGGGTGATGTGTGAGGGAAAGCGAAATAGTGTGGCGAGGACTGCTGTGGTGTGAGGAAGAATGGCATAGTTTGAGAGGGAGTAAGGCATTGTGAGGGCGAGAGGTGTTGCTTGTAGATGTGTGTAATGGTGAGTGCTGAAGTGTGATGGAGTGCGGTGCAGTATGATGGAGTGCAGGTATGTTGGGGTAAGTTACCAACTGGGGGAGAAGGTGGTTTACTGTGAAAAATTATAGGGCATTATGAAAGCTCTACAATGCGCGAGAGGACATTGAAATGTCAGGAGTGATGGAGTACGAGCATGGAGTATGACAGGGTATGAGCGAGATCGTTGTGAAGAATGGTGAAATATAGGGGAATATGAGGAAGATGAGAATGGTTCAAGAAGGAGATGCTGGTTGTGGTCACCAAGTGGTTGTACACCTCCGACCAGAAATACGTGATACAGGGTAATCTGCCACTAGAGGCCAGGTTCATCGCACACATCTACCCCCATAACTCCCCCTCCTTACCCCCACCAAAACACTGATTCATTAGGCTGATGGATCGGAGATATGAAGCTTCGCTCACTCTCTTGCCTTGTCATATGGACAGCCACATATGCACCCACCTACTTATCCACCTACCCACTCAGCCCAGTCAACACAACCCACCGACCTCACCCTCGCCACCCACCTAGCCCATCGATCCCTGCTATCCACCGTGCTAACCCACGAATGCTACACACGAAGTTCACCCAACAATGTCACTCAGCTAATTTACTCATTCAATTCTCCACCCTGAACCCATCCAGCCACCCAACCCAACCACCCACTTAGTTCATCCCAACCACGCAATCGTCTCGGCCACCCTGGCGACCAACGGTGTCCACTCACCCTAGCGACTCACTTTGCCCACACATCCCGACAACCTATCTTGCCCACCGACCCCTACCACTCGCCCTCACAACTCACAAAATCCACCCACCCTTCCCACTCACGAATTCCACCCACCCTGGTCACCCAACAATGCCATTTATC
>NW_027644548.1:0-4995 GCF_032717465.1 Coenobita brevimanus
AGTGATTGAAGAAGATATGGACAAAATTATAGATGTTTTTGGAAAAAGAAAGGGACGTGAAAAATATTTTTTCTAACTTGATTTTTTCTGTAAGTCATATTATGGATAGGAAAAGATGCACTTTATTTTTCTAATCATGTTTTAATTTAATATGAAGGTGAACTATAATTTACTGCAATTTTTAATAATTACTATATTTATACCATTCAACCATTGCAATTTATATCAGTAACAGCTATTATTTATTTAGTATATTACATTAAAAAGTATAACCCATACCAATTACTCAGTTCAATTTTATACTGTAGGCTTTATGTAATACTTGTAAATGTGGGTGAAATTTAGCAGTTCAGTTAACCTTCATGTTTACATGGTGTGTAGAATAAATGTGCAATGTCTTCATGAAGTGTGGTTTCTTCCTTCACACACACACACACACACACACACACACATATATATATATATATATATATATATATATATATATATATATAATTGCTTGGATTTACAGGCAAAATATATTTCGGGCAGAGAGAGTTCAGCCCCCCCAGATGAGAAGGGTCCCGTACGCCTATGTCACTCGCCATGTATACCTGTGGATCATTTTATGCCTGAAGAGGGTATTTGCTATCACAAACCCCCTTCCAGCACAAATGTCCACTAACGCACTCCCATTCTCATCTATCTCAGCAGGCACACCCCACTCACCAACTATTCCATCCACCTTCACATTCCCAACTTTACCATTCATATCACCGATCAAAAACACTCTCTCTTTCCTTCCAAACATTTCCATGCACACTTCCACATTTGTCCAAAACTCTTCTCTCACTCTTCTAGCACGATCTTGCGTTGGCGCATACACACACACAATCGCCCACGTTTGTATTCCAACTTTCAACTTTACCCACACAATCCTTGACCCAACTGATCCATACTGTCTTATGCTCTTCTTCCATCTTTTACTCACAACTATACATACTCCTTCCTTTGCCCTCTCATTCTCACCTACTCCTGCACATATACCCCATCCATACTCCCATTCTCTCACACTTTCTCCTCTCTATTTTGTTTCAGTTATTCCACATACATCCACTTTCGCACCCTCAAGCACCTGGACAATCTCTCTTTCACCTCATCATTCGCTCCTCTTACATTCCATGTACCCATTACCAAGTCCTTTGTCCGGTCCTGGGTCGTCATCGTTTGGTCAATCCTTGTCCGAGGTTTCTTGTTTGTTTTTTTAGTTAGTTGTTTTCCGGGGAGGGGCACTAACCCTCCGCCAACCCTTTTAGTCGCCTTTTACGACAAGCAGGGATACTGGGGGAGTATTCTTGAAAAAAAAAACTATATATATTATATATAATGAGGTGTGATCCAAAATTAATGTGACTGGTTTTATAGAATCTTTAGTTTTCCTTTATCAAAAAGAACAGTTGGCAGTTACTTGGTAAGGGCATAAGTTACTGACAGCGGGGATTTGGCGGGAAATGGTGGCGCCAACCGGCCGTAGTGCAGCTTTGTGTCAGCGTGAGTCGTGACCTAGCTGCTAACTCGAGTCATTCTCCACCGAGCTATTGACATGGAAGGAAGCACTGAGCAATGGTGCGCCATCCAATTTTGCTGCAGACGTGGTAGAAATGGTGCAAACACATATGACTTAATGAAGGAAGCCTACAATGGTGAAACAATGTCCAGGGCTTAAGTTTTCTGGTGGCACAAAAGCTTCGAAGAAGCCTGTACCCTCTTTTACAATGAGCATCGTTCTAAGGCATCCCCCACTTCAGGTAATATATGACAACATCTAGAAAATCGGCTAGCTTGTCCATGAGGGTTTTAAGGTGACTATCCACGAGCTCTGTGAGCGATTGGACCTCTCATAATTATGGCCCCGAGAAGCAGAACTCGCCAAGCGCCAAAAAAAAAGAAAAAAAAGAAAATCGCAGTCAAAGTTTTCCGACTTTTAAAAGGCTAAATCTCCTGACTTAATTAAGGTATCAAGTTGAATTTAGTCTCAAAATGATCAGTAAAGTATAACCTAACTACATAAGGACTAAAATCAATTAAAATCTGTCGATATTTCCAGCGGCAGGAGCGTGACTGCAATTTATTGGTGTTATGAATAAAATGTTCATTACACCTCATTGCGTTCATACTCCTTCCACTCAAAATGTTGAAAGTTTATAATTTCGCTTATTACTTATGTGAATAGGGTATAAAATGCTGATCATTTTGAGACTACATTCAACTTCATAGCATTATAGGGTCACGAGGTATAGCATTTTGAAATTCAGAAATCTGTGACCTCGATTTTCTCCGTGTTTCTTTTCATTTCATTTTTATGCATAAGGAAAGAGGCAATGTAAGAATAGAGCAAAAAAAACATGTACAATGAAAATAACATAATAATAGTATAATAACATGATAATACAGTACAATAATAATACATGGAAGTAATGGGCATGATAATAAACAAAAATTATTGAGAAGAGAAAAACGACATTAATGAAAAAATGAAATGCACGAAACGTAGAATGAAGAAAAATAAGAAAGCAATCAATAAAATTAATGGAAAACATTATTATTATCTTACTCAAGAAAGTAATATCGTATAATAATAATATTATTGTTTTATTTTGCCACCTTCCGTCAGCTTTTGAATGGTCTAAGGTAGGTATTGTTATTAATTTTTACTGTTACTTTTTTCCTTACAGAAAATTCATGGTAATGTCATTATGCATTGTGAGACAATAATCGTAAGCTGAATAAAAATTGCAAAAAATAATAACATTTTTATTTTATGACCTTACTTTCATGATTTAATTTTTATTTTACTCACCATCAGCATGACCACGTCGTAGTCAGGCACTCTCACTGCGTAGTTAAAAAGCTTCTGATGCTCCCAGCTGTGTTTTGGCGCGAGGATGACGAGCAACACGCACGGTGATTGGCCGAGCGGGGCTAAAGGTGGGACACTACGGCGAGCATGATTGGCCTGGCTCAGCTGTCAGGGCGGTGTGGGCGTTTGTTTAGTTCTGCAGCCAAGCTTGGCCCTCAGACCATGACGCAGCAATAAGGTCGAAAGTGTGGTGCACTAACATGCGAATACGACCTTGAGGATATTTGAAAAACTCCCGCCTCTGTCTCTCTCCAGATAGGGGAAGGGTGGGGGAAGACAATGCTATAATAACCTGGTTTTCGGCCGGGGTGGCGCTTGGCGAGTTCTGCTTCTCATGGCCTATGGAGGTGTTAACCGGATTCTGCCTGACGATACTGGCATGAGAAGCTTTGCTGCCATGTTAGACTTAAGGATTCTTTCAGCTGAACAAAAACAACGAAGATTTGACTTCTGCAATAATCCATAATCAATTACTGAAGATGATCCAGACTTTTTGAGTAAGATCATGTGTAATGAACGCCGGATTTAAGGATATGACCTGGGGTCTAAGCAGCAATTCTCCCAGTGGAAGAGCCCAGCTTCCCAGAGTCCCAAGAAAGCCAGGCAGGTGAAGAGTGCTGCGAGGGTGATGATCAATTTTTTCGACAACAAGGACAGCATTCACAAGAAGTTTATACCTGAGGGGCAAACTGTGAACCAGCAGTACAACTTAGGGACACTCCAAAGGCTGATGGAAGACGTCAGGAGGAAGAGGCCAGAGCTGCAGAGAACCAACAATTTGCCACTTCATTTGGACAAATCACTTGTGCACATTGCCATCTCTGTGAAAAATTTTCTGGCAATGCACGGATACTTCTGGTCCCCACTTTCCCTTCTCTCCACATTTGGCCCATGTGACTTCTGGCTGTTTCTGAGCTTTGTGCTGCATCTCAAGGGAAGGATACGATGGAAATTCAACAGAATGCACAGATAGAGGTCGACTTAGTTACCCAGGAGGATTTCCAGATCTGCTTCCAGATATGATAGGGGAGGATTGTGCATTTTTCTGTGGCCTTTATGGAGTACTGTGAGCGTAACTAAAGCTTCACTGTAATACCTAAGAAAATAAAAGTTGGATAATGCTACTCTCATTACGTTTGGATTTTTCATATATATATATATTACTGCTTGGTGGACATAAGGGGTGCTGTGGTTGAACCAGTGTTGCATACTATAAAGTATGCTTGCAACCAGTCGGCTTGCATGGGCCGATTAAACTTGGTTCAGAGACTACACACACATCCAAAGCCACTCCAACACTACAATTACATTTACAAGCACTTCTCACCCTACATACTGTACAATCTCTACCAGACAGCCTAAGCCACTTGGTAGAGATACATTGGCTGTATCGTCCCCACTTCGGTCAGGATAGGCAGGTCCTGCAGTGGACACTCAAACATCTGATGAGACGAGATGAGACGAGATGATATATATATATATATATATATATATATATATATATATATATATACAGTGGTGGGCAGCGCAAAGGAAGAAGGACCTTGCGCAAGCGCAATGCACAATCCACAGTTCACTACCTTGCGCAAGTGCAAGTGCGCAATCTGACAAATATTTAGCTTGCACAATGTCCCAAAGTGCAAGCGCAAACCATTTCCGTATATTTGTGGGAATTACTGTATAATATTGAGATCTTTAAATAAAGTATCATACTTACTTACTGTAATTATTATTATTTTCTATTATTTGCAATTTGCGCAAGTGCGCAATCTAATATTTAGCTGCGCACTGTCGCTAAGTGCTAGTGCAAACCATTTGCATATATTTATGGGAATTACGGTAAAATATTCAGACATTTAAATAAATTAGCATACTTCATTTTATTTATTATTATTCTGTCTATCTACCTATTGCCAGACGCCTTAATCCCATAAGGGGTGGCCACTGGCCACAAACAAGCAACAAATCGCCTCCATGTCACCCTGTCCCCCGCCATTTCACTGTCCTGCTCCCAGCTCACTCCCCCCCCTTCTCCCATATACTTCTCCACTCCATCCTTCCATGTCATCCTTGGCCTCCCCTTCCCCATCCCCCCT
>NW_027644549.1:0-17932 GCF_032717465.1 Coenobita brevimanus
CTACCTCACTCACATATACTCTCCTCGTTAGACTCTCTCTCTCCATCCTCTCCATATGACCAAACCCCCTCAGTGTGTTTCTCCTAACGCTTCCTGTCATATCCACATCTACACCACAACGATCCTTCACTTCCTCATTTGTCAATCTGTCTCTTCATGTAACTCCACAGGCTCCTCTTAAATAACCCATTTATTTCCACAGCTCTCACTCTTGACTTGTGTCCCACGAACAAGGTCCAAGCTTCACTTCCATACATTAGAGTTGGTATCACAGTACTGTCATGTAGTAACTTTTCACTCGTGGTAGTTCAAACAGAGCAGTGAGCAGGCTGCGAATCAGAGGGACAGGGAAACAAAGGCTGTGATGTTGCCAGTTTTACTTTTATCTGCATTTTCGCAAGAAGTTCAATTTAATAATTCAGTATAGTTGTGTAGATCAGATATTCATTCTCAGATCTTTAGTGGAAAAGATTCTAGAGAAGGGAAAGAAGTTGTATGCGGCTTTCATGGATTTAGAGAAAGCATATGACAGGGTGGATAGACTAGGATTGTGGAAAATGTTAAGAATATATGGAGTAGATGGGAAGTTGTTGAATGCTGTGAAGAATATGTACGATGGTGCGAAGGCTGCAGTGCGTGTGGATGGTGAACTAAGTGAATTTTTCTCTTTGAAAGTTGGGTTGAAACAGGGATGTGTCATGTCTCCATGGTTGTTCAATCTGTACATGGATGGGGTAATAAAAGAGGTACAAGGTAGGGTAGTGGATGTTGGAGTGGCCCTGGTGAGAGAGGATAGTGTTTGGAACCTCCCTGTACTGTTGTTTGCAGATGATACTGTGTTGTTGAGTGAAGACGAAGGGGAGCTGCAAGGCTTGGTGGATGAGTTTGAGAGAGTGTGTAAGAAACGGAATCTAAAGGTGAATGTAGGGAAGAGTAAAGAGATGGTCTTTGAGAGAGGTGAAGTCAGTGAATGTACAGCGAGGTTGGATGGTGAGGAATTGGAAAATGTGAGTACGTTTAAGTACTTGGGTAGTGTGATGAGTAAGGATGGAGGTTTGGAGGGTGAAGTGCTTGAAAGAGTACAGCAGGGAAGAAAGGTTGCTGGTTCTTTGAAAGCAGTGATAAGAAACAGGGAAGTGAGCGTGGAAGTGAAAAAGTTACTACATGACAGTATTGTGATACCAACTCTAACGTACGGAAGTGAAGCTTGGACGTTGTTGGAAGGACACAAGTCAAGAGTGAGAGCAGTGGAAATGAGTTATTTAAGAGGAGCCTGTGGAGTCACATGGAGAGACAGGCTGACGAATGAGGATATAAAGGAGCGTTGTGGTGTTGATGTGGATGTGATAGGAAGCGTTATGAGGAACACACTGAGGTGGTTTGGCCATGTGGAGAGGATGGAGGGTGAAAGACTGACGAAGAGAGTGTATGTGAGTGAGGTGGAGGGGGAAAGAGGGAGGGGGAGGCCGAGGATGAGATGGAGAGATGGGGTGGAGAGGTATATGAGAGAGGGGGGTGTGAGTTGGGAGCAGGGGAGTGAAATGGCGGGGGACAGGGCGACTTGGAGGCGATTTGTTTGTGGCCACCCCAAACGGGATTGAGGCGTCTGGCAATAGATTGATAGATAGTATAGATGTACAATTGCATGTGTAATTCCTTACAAAAGTCATTAAAACATTATTTAACTCAAATAACCACAGCCTATTAAATATCCACAGCCTAATAAATTATTAGGCTGTGGGTATTTGATTTAAATAATATGTTTTAATGATTTCTGTAAGGAATTGCATCTGCTACTCTTAATAATAATGTATCTTTAATTTATTAGTATTTACAAATAATAATTTAAAAAATATTAAAATACATTACCTCTGTTGAAGCATTTTAAGAAATGCTACTATCCTCCGTCCCTCCCGCCTCGCCTCCAGCAGAACCCTCGCGACTCGCTAGAGCTTCCCCCATCCCTTGTCCAGACATACAGGAAGCTCACAAGACCACGTGTCCCTTGGGATTACGCAGTGAAGGATCCTACTGCTACCTGGCGTGTCCGCGGGTGGCGGATAGGGGAAGGCCTTGTAGATATACAAGGCGGACCATGGGACCCCCTATAGATATACAGGGCTCCACCGATTATAATGAATAAGGTGGCACAAATATTACATCTCACCAGAAACCATGTGGCAGGGAGGTATGATTATTTGCCACAATCCTCCCAACTCAACATGAGTTCTATTGTACAGGATTTGACGGGCGTTCCTGTTGGATCATCGTCTAGTAAAGGTCCAACCGCACTGCCTCCTGCGCTTACGGGCAATGTGCCACAGAAAGTGAGTAGGCACTGTGTTGGCAATTTAGAGACTGGGATATTAAACACTCTTAAATCCATGAAGATCTATGCATACAATGTAAGAAGTCTTACTGAAGATTACAAACTTGATAACTTAATGGCTGAACTGGAAAACATTAGTCGGGATATTGTACGTTTGAGTGAGACCCACAGAAAAGAAGAAAAAGTTATTCAGCTCGATGACAGTGGCCACCTATTTTACTACAGAGGAAGGGAAAATGAAAGAGTTAGTGGTGTAGGATTTCTAATTAACAGAAATCTTGCAGACAACACTGTTAAATTCAGCAGTGTATCTGACAGCACAGCAGTGGTTGTAATCAGACTGTGCAAAAAATATATCCTGAAAGTAATACAAGTATATGCACCAACTTCTCAGAGCTCAGATGAAGAAATTGAAACATTCTATGATGACATCTCCCAAATTATGGAAGTGGAAAAGACCACCTATACTATACTGATGGGAGACTTCAATGCAAAATTTGGAAAATCAAAAAATGGAGAAGCATGTATGGGAAAATTTGGAGCGGGAGAAAGGAACGAAAGAGGAGAAATGTTGGTAAACTTTGCAGAAATGTTTAACATGAGAATAATGAACACATTCTTTCACAAAAGAACAGGGGGAAAGTGGACCTGGAGAAGCCCAAATGGAGAAACAAAGAACGAAAATAAGCGAATTCATTATAGCAGATAAGAATAACACGATCACAAATGTCACAGTTATCAATAAAGTAAATATCGGTAGTGACCATAGAATGGTGGGTTGAACAGCCAGATTCAATTTCAAAAGCGAAAGAAAGAAGATGATTAAAGATAAAAAGATATGCCCAATAAAAGTAAACGAAAACAAAATTGCCTTTCAGTTGGAAGTAAGGAACAGATTTCAAGCTCTCAGTAATGCTGAATGTGACATTGATGAGCTGAATGACAGACTAACAAAATTGCTAAAAGAATTAGCGGAGGTAGTAGGAAAACCTAATACAATTAAACTCAAGAAGTATTCAGAAAAGACACTCGAGCTTATGAAAAAAAAAGAAAGGAAATGAATGTGAAAACAAAGAAAGATGAAACAGAACGAGTGGAATTAAATAAGCTTTTTTTTTTTTTTTTATTATGCGAGGAAGAAGGAACCAAAGGTCATGAGCCAGCAGTAACAGTTCCCTCAAAGAGAAAAACAAAATACAATAGAGAGCCAAATTCAAGATCCGATCATTTTGAGATGCCTGGACACACTGCGTTTGAAAGACTGGAGATCATAGGCAGCAGAGCTGACCTGTTGCATAAATGAAAGACTGGGAGTAACGGTTAACTCTTGCATTAGAGAGTTGGACAAAAAAGGGATGAGATTTTGCTGCCAGACGGGTGCTACGCGCCCGTCGTAGAGGTGGAGGAATGCAAGCAGACAGTTCAGAGGAGCAGTGACCATTAAAGTAGCGATAGAAAAGAGATAAAGATGCAACAGTGCGGCGAAGAGACAGAGGTTGAAGGGAGTCAGTAAGAGGAGGAGAGTTAGTGAGATGAAAATCCTTTGACTCCACCCTGTTGAGAAGAGCTGTATGTGGGGAGCCTCCCCACATGAGAGTTGTACTCCACACAGGGGCGGATAAAACCCCTGTATAGAGCCAACAATTGTGCAGGGGTAAAGAAAGAGCGGAGTCGGCTTAGCACACCCAATCTCTTAGAAGCAGATTTTACAAGAGATGTAATATGATCTTTCCAAGATAAGTCCCGAGTAAATGAAACCCCAAGCATGTTCAAGGATGATGCAGGATTAAGCTGAATATTATTAAACATTAGTGGGTATACCTGTGGAAGATTTTGTCGGGTTGATAGGTGTAGGAACTGAGTCTTAGATGCATTAAAAACAACCATATTGTTTTTACCCCAGTCAGAGATACGAGCCAAGTCAGACATTAGGTGTGCCATAGCCTCATCCCTTGTTTGTTGAAGTAACTGTTGAGATGGGCATTGCGGGAACTGAATGGAAAGGTGAAGGGTGGAGTCATCAGCGTATGAGTGGATAGGGTTAGATGTACAGCTTAGAAGATCATTGATGAATAAAAGGAAAAGAGTTGGTGATAGGACAGAGCCCTGAGGAACACCTCTGTTGATAGATCTAGGAGAAGAACGATGGCCGTCTACAACAGCGGCTATAGAACAACCAGAAAGGAAGCTAGCGATGAAGGCACAGATAGAAGGATAGAAACCGTAGGAGGGCAGTTTGGAAATTAAAGATTTATGCCAGACTCGATCGAAAGCCTTTGAGATGTCAAGTGCAATGGCAAAGCTTTCGCCAAAGTCCGGAAAGGAGGATGACCAGGAGTCTGAAAGGTAGGTGAGAAGATCGCCAGTGGAGCGTCCCTGACGGAATCCGTACTGACGATCGGAAAGAAGGTTGTGATAAAAAAGATGCCTTAAAATTTTTCTATTGAGAGTTGACTCGAAAACTTTTGAAATACTTCGTACAGGACGTTAAAGCAATTACGACGATAGTTGGAGGGTTGGGAGTGGTCACCCTTCTTTGGGACTGGCTGAATGAGAGCAAACTTCCAGCAAGAAGGAAAGGTACAAGTTGACAGACAAAGGCGAAAGAGTTTGCCTAGGCAGGGTGTAAGCACAGAAGCACAGTTCTTGAGAACAATAGGAGGGACCCCATCAGGCCCATATGCCTTTTTAGTACTGAGGCCAGTGATGGCAGAAAATACATCAACAGAAGAAGTTTTAATGTCAGCCATGAGGAAGTCAGAGGGGGGAAGTGATGGAGGAACAGCACCAGAATCGTCTAAGGTGGAATTGGAGGAGAAAGTCTGTGCAAAGAGATCTGCTTTATCAGTAGAAGAAATAGCTACAGAACCATCAGAGTAGAAAAGAGGAGGGAAGGATGATGAGGTAAAGTTGTTAGAAAGATTTTTGGTAAGGTGCCAGAAGGAGCGGGAAGAATTCGAGTTGGAGAGTTGAGAGCATTTAGTATGGATGAAATTATTTTTAGTAGAGCGAAGAACAGACTTAGCACGATTTCGGGCAGAAACGTAAAGATCATGTGATTCAGGGGTGGGTTGGCTCCGGTACCTTTTGTAGGCCCTCTCCTTGTTGTGGACAGCATTAGAACAAGCGTGATTAAACCAAGGCTTTCTTGCGTTAGTCAAAGGATATGAGAAAGGAATGTATGCTTCCATGCCCGAGAGAATAACCTCCGTAATGCGCAAGGCACACTCAGATGGCTCCCGGCCATGGAAGCAATAATCATTCCAGGGAAAATCAAAGAAGTACTGCCTGAGGGCCTCCCAGTCCGCGGCTCCAAAATGCCATAGACGACGTTTCCCTGGAGGGTCCACAGGCCGTACCGGAGTGATAGGACAGGTTAAGGTAATAAGGTTGTGATCGGAGGAGCCCAACGGAGAGAAAAGATTAAAAGAGTAAGCAGAAGGATTAGTTGTGAGGAAGAGGTCAAGTATGTTGGAGCTCTCTCCAAGTCGATCAGGGATACGGGTAGGGTGCTGTACAAGCTGCTCTAGGTCATTAAGGATAGAAAAGATGTAGGCTTGTTCACCAGGTGGATCCATGAAAGGAGAGAAGAGCCAAAGGTGGTGGTGAACATTGAAATCTCCTAGGATGGAGATTTCAGAGAAAGCAGAAATGGATAGAATGTGTTCCATCGTAGAAGTAAGATAGTCGAAGAATTTTTGATAGTAGAATTAGGGGATAAGTAAACAGCACAGATATATTTAGTCAGAGAATGATAGGAAAGCCGAAGCCAGAGTGTAGAGAATTCAGAAGAATCGAGTTCAGGAACAAGAGAGCAAGATAAGTCGTTGCGTATATATACACAACAGCCACCTTTGGCTTTGAAATGAGTATAGAGAAAGTAGGAGGATACAGAAAAGGGTTTGCTGTCAGTTGCCTCAGACAGCTGAGTCTCCGTTAGAAAAAGAAGGTGAGGTTTAGAGGAGGAGAGGTGGTGCTCAACAGAGCGAAAGTTAGAGGAAAGGCCGCGAATGTTGCAGAAATGAAGAAGAAGAGAGTCAGACAGTGGTTCCAGGCACCTCGAGTCATCACCGGGAGAGGGGCGGATGGTGGGGGCATTTATGGTCGGCGCCCCTGGGGACTCCGAGGCTTGGTAAAGAGACGCCATTTTGAGTTAAATTTTGAATAGGAAGTGTAGTGTGTACCGTGCATATAGTTTGGTGTAGATAGTTAGAGAAATTTGTACTGGAGAGCATGCTGGCCTACTCTCTGTGTAACTGAGTCACTGAAAAAGTTCAGCAAAGGGGGATGGTCAGGAACTAGTCCTGAGGGCTGATGAAACGGAAGCTCCAGCACTCCCTGTCATCAGCTTTCCATCCACCTCTGGAGTACTGCCCTGCTCGACTGGTGCTACAGTCTACTCCTATCAACAAAAGACAAAGAGAAGAAAAAAGAAAGAGAAACATGGATCAGATCAAAGAAATCATCAAAAATGGAAAAAGTCTAAAACAGGTCCGAAGTAAAATGGCACTAGGAAAGCAGCAAATGACATCACTGAAAGAAAACAACGGTGAAATCATTAAATCCAGAGCTAAGACGTTGAAGAGAGTTGAAGAATTTTACAAAGAACTGTATGCATCAAAGACCGTAGTACCACTAGCTAACTTTTTCAGCTGACACAAGTGAAATACCTGAGATAACACCTCGTGATCAATCCCAAGGCTGGTTAGACTGTTGGTAAAGTTGGCTTTCCCCTTGTTCCTTGTCACACAGCATCTCAGCATTACAACTTTGAAGTATAATGCATGTCGGTTACTCCACGTCGATGTGTAGAGGAAGAGAATGTAACAATGATTACTTAAGGCTTAATGACTTTCTTGTAGTTGATGGGTATCAGCACCATCCCTTTTATATTCTGTCTCCGTCTCATCGTCATTCACTCCATGGTCCGTATTCAAGGGGTTAGTGGTGTCAGTGTGGACCATCCCTGATCCACCCTCACCTTTAAGTTCCTGTGGTCAATAAGGACTCCACCACACCACCACATACACCACCATCCACACCACCTCCACAACACATACGATCTTCTTTCATTATTCCGGCTCCTCTCTGCTCCTTCTCTCTTCCGTTACTTGACTCCAGCACCAACCTCTTATCCTGTCACATCTCAGTTTGTTCTCTATATTTTTTTAACAGCCTCTAGTCTCTCCAACTCACCGCAACCAGCATCCATTCTGTCTTCATAACTCCCCCCCCCTCTGTATCTGTCTCTGTCTATCTGTCTGTCTGTCTGTCTCTCTCTCTCTCTCTCTCTCTCTCTCTCTCTCTCTCACCTTTCACAGTGTTTTCATAAAAGGAAACATCGACCCCACAACCCGTGTTCTCAGGAGCAGAAGGCGGTAAGTCATCAATGAATGAAGTGACAGGATATGATGTATTAAATAGTCTTCAGAAAATCAACAACAGTACAGTATATCATCTAGCCCTGGCCTGATATCTTTTCCCTTCTTGCGTGAATGCTACAGATGTTAGCCTTTCCTATAGCTGAAATATTCAATAAATAATTAACTGAATGTCGGGTATCTTACTGATGGAAGCTTGTCATTATGTCACATTTTTTTTTTTTAGGGTGACACAAACTGGCCACAAACTACCCCTCCCTCCCAGTAAGCCTAACATCAGTACTATGCAACATTTTGGAACGAATATGTTAGAGATAAAATAACCTTATTCCTTAAGACATCCATTATTTCAAACTCATTATGTTTATGTTATTCAAATTCAGTAAATCGAGATTATGAATATAAGCATGCCTTTATAGAAAATTTCATTTTTGTTATTCACTCATGTCATAATATATGACAAAAGCATGGCACTCAACATAACTTCGATATTATGGTAATATGACTGTTGAGAAATGTATTTAATGTCAGACATCACCTCAGAGTAGTGTGAGGCAAGATTACCATCATTATCACAACCATCATCACTTCACCATACTCCTGACTGACACTACTAAATGATGCGTGAAATACTTATCGCTGTCACCATCATTACCTTCAGCATAGCACCAAATGACACAAAGAAATGTAGAATGAAATACAGGGATAACTTTCAACATTGTAACATCGCCACAACCCTGAATAACGCAAATGGAACATGTTGGAAATACTATACACTGATTATCATAATGATGATGATGATGGAGGACAGTCACTGTGTTACGTTAATGTTAGTACATATAGAAAGACTAATGTTGGCAACACGGTGTGAAATGAATACTCGGTGTCACTTCCGAATGACAGTGAATTCAACATAATTGTAATTGGTAGTGTTATGTAAGAAAAAATGAGATTCGGGTTGGTATTGAAAGGCCGCCGGGAATTATATTAAAAAAGATTCCAAATTTAACTTTCTCATTAAGAGATTTCACTCAGATTCATAAAGATGTCTGTGTGCACCAAGACTGGAAATGAATTATCGTCCTTGGAGAGATCGATTTAAGTGAAGCTTTTATAACACTTTCATTACAAAAGTTCTGACGAATGACAAAAAGGTCCATTTACCGAAAAGAAATACAGTATATCGTAACAATAGTGAAGCGGTTAAAAATAGCATTTGAAAGTGAACACAAAGAGTTAATGTGGGAAAAACAGAACAGGAGGTTGACACAGAAGAGGAGACAATGGTGAAGGTGTGGAGTGTGGTGTGAGGCAGGAGAACTGATTATACCGGTATATATATATATATATATATATATATATATATATATATATATATATATAATGTAAGATATCTCACAATGAATCAGATAATCATAAAAAAAAAAAAACTACATAGTGCTTAGGTTTTGTCGAGCACGAAAAGGCTTTCAGCGCAGCGGAACATCAATTATAAATTCATTTCAGAAACAAGGAGTAAACGAGAACATTGTAAAGATCCTCGAAAATTAATATAAAGTTGGAACTACTGCGGTTAAATTATATAGGGACTCGGAAAAATATTAAGACTAAGATGGGTGTGTCAGCGAGATACAATTTCACCAAAATTATTACAGCATGACTAGAAATTATTTTCAGAACGCTAAACTGGGAGAAGAAATGAGAAAAAATAGATGGAGAGAACCTAATCCATTTAAAATTTACAGAGTCATTGTCCTATTCTCAGAAACAGCAGAAACATTGCAAGAAATGTTAAAAGACCTGTAAAGAGAAAGTCTCATATTAGAGCTAAAGATGAACTAGTGCAAAACTAATGTTTAATCCAAACATACCAAAGAACGTCATCAGAATATGTGAGAAATTCTTCAAGATGTCAAGGAGTACAATTACTTGGGGGAAATACTAAATCTAACGAAAGACCATGTTAACGAAATAAAAAGATGCATCACAATGGATGGAATGCTTTAATTAAACACTGAGCTTCCTTAAAAAGTAGCCTGCTAGTATGTATGAAACCAAAAATATATAACGATTTTTTTAATCCAAGCTATGACGTACGGTTGTGAGACTTGGAAACCAACAAAATAGATGGAAATTCATCTAACCCGTTTTTAAAGGGCAATGGAAAGGTCAGTGTTAGGAATATATTTAAGAGACAGGAAGATGAACTTAGGTGAGAATGCAGATTAAAGTCATTAAATACATTATAGAAGTTATAAAAGAACAAAATAACAGAGGTGGGCAGGTCATGTAGCACGAATTTGGGATAACCGATGGAGCAAGAGACTGACTGGACTTGAAGATACTGTAAGCGTTGGAGAAAAAGGCCAGACAGGAGTTGGAGATGAGATAGAGATGTTTGCAGACATAGCGTTGTGATGGTAGAGATTTTATGCCACTGGCTGACACCAGTGTAAAACCTGTTATCCCACCGGTATTCACCAGTGTGATGCTGATAGGGGTATGTATTTTCTTACCTGTTGTGGGTACTGATCAACTCACCCATGGATATACAAATGGTACTCGACTTAATATAGTGGATGGTAAATATTTATGAAAAGAATGAATTGTGGTAGCGTTTGTAGTTTTTGGCCGAGTTTAGATTTAGTCGGTACCTCAGGTGGTTGTCGTTCCCTCAGCGAAGGAATCTTGAATTGGAAGGGGAGTGAATTTGGCTTGAGGACATAATTTCCTTGATTAGGTATACTAATAAAGAAAAGAAAATGCTATATACTTTACTCTACTTTAATAATTGTTAATTTCCACAAAAAACATTTTTTAATTACATGACCCTTTTTAGTATGAGAGAAGATTGTAAAGGTTACTAAGGCTTTTGGGTGATCATTCCTCTAACATTATTACCAGACGAAACAATTTGATACACACGAGATATGGTGTTGTACTTTACTTTCTTGGCCGTTACTCTTGGTCTCAACAATGGCCTCAAGACTGGGACACTTTTACGGGTATGATTTGTCTGTTCGGGCTGACATAGCCTCGAATCAATAAGAATGATTATTTGTATTCATCTTTCACCCATATAAGGTATTCTCATATAGTTTTCTCGGTTCTCACATCAAATCAGTATTTTTTTTTTTTTACAGTTCACCATCAACAATGTTATATAATCACTCTAGTGATTATCTCGGGCCTGTCTAGCCTCGAGGAAATAATTCAAAAAAAAATAAATACAATCACTAGGAACATCCCAATCACTCGGGCTTGTTTAGCCTCGAGGTACAACTCAAATATCACATTATTGCTCACAATCAGTAAGTTCCCTTCCACGCTCCTGATTATTTTTTTTCTAATAAACTAATTTTAAAGAGAACAGTTAATGAATTTGAATTTTTCCTTTCCGTTGCAGAACATATCACTTTTATATTTCTATTCATCTACAAAAAAAGTTCACTTGATAGAATCATTAATAACACATCAACTACCTTCGGTTTGCAATAATAACTCGTGAGTGGTGCAAGTGTAAAAGTCTATGGGCAATACTTGGGAATAATGGCGTGCTCACACGGTCGTCGCCGCCGGTGTCTGGGGACTAAACGAACGTCTGTTACACACGATGTCTGGGCAGCAAGTCACTACGTTAAACTCTCAACAATATTACTTCTCATAGTTCATAATAAGTAAGGATTAAACAAAGAAAAAGAGGGGGAGGAAGAAGAAATGTGGACGACTCACCTAAACGAACGTCTGTTACACACGATGTCTGGGCAGCAAGTGGGGCATGTCGGGCACTAAAGGACGCCACTGCTCAAGTCAAATGAGGTGGTGTTTTTGAAATATGGGGGGGTTTCAATTCTCTTTACAATTTATTTAGCAGTGTACCCATGACGCCAGGACTTTTGATTGAATTGGGGAAAATTTGGGATTTATCCTTACTTAAATTAGATACTGATTCTATCACTATCTCAATTTGAATCTGAGAGCAGCTCATGCCATCTAGTGACGGCCAAGATAAATGGAACTTTAAATCCTCACAAATGACATTATTTAGGCCTTTTGGACTGCTAATCTTACAGACTTGTGTTCTAGCAGCTTCATTAGCAAACATTTCACAACTAGGTTACGGAAAGAATTGTATAATCATCATTACTCTGTTTAAGGTTTAAACTCGGCGCCCGGCAACGACGCATAAAGGGAGGGGATAAGCTGCTCGCATGTGTCTTCATTACTCGGCTTGACTGAGGAATTCCCATAGCTCAACATCCACAATTACATACATGTAAAAATAGTTAACCCTACAGTAATTATTAATATATGAATTACTACTTAGGGTAGGAACTTATAAACTAATATTCAGGTTACACCCTAACTTAAAATTACAGTACTACTAAACACATATATGAATATCAAATGTGTGGCACTACAGCGTGGCAGAGATTGGCACAGTCAAGGATTTGGGGGAAAAGACTGGGGGAAGCCTTTGTTCAGCAGTGGACTTGAGACTTGCAGGCAAAACGTGGCAAATATTGGCACAGTCATGGAATTCATGGAGAAGATTGAGGGGACTCCTTTGTTCTGCAGTGGACTGCAATGGCTGATATATCTGTCTCTCTCTCTCTCTCTCTCTCTCTCTCTCTCTATACAGGGTGTAACGCGATGTATGACAAAAACTTACACCAATGATCTATCATGTAATTCTGAGTATATTTTGTTCTATAAACATATGCTCTCTGCGACCCCAGTTCAGTACCCAGCATTCAGCTGTTTTGTATAAAAGCTTGTCTCATGCATGTGCCATTGGGTGAGAGCTTCGCAGGGCGACGGGAGACGAGTATTATTAGCTTATACTGTACTATACATAAAAATCCCATATCCTGTCAGTACACACGAGTTTTAAGAAGAATAAGTAGTCTATTGATTCTTTAACACCGTCATGCATTCAAGCAATTACTTTTGCACATATCGACTGTAATTAAGGATTAAATTCAAATTTTATGGCTTGCACGGGAGTAGGGAGGGAGGAGAGGCTGGTGTGTTGCTGCCAGTTATGTAATATTTGGTTTGTAGGATGTTGCTGCCAGTATTATCATACCCACAGCTCATTCAGTGCAAAAACGTTATTCTAAAGAGAGATTAGCCTCACTTTCTCAGGAAGAATTTTATTAATCACAATTTTTCTGCTGCAAGCAAACGTGGTGCCATTGGGTATCTCCACCCGTGTTCCTCTCTGCAGCACATCATCGCAGAATCGGTAAAAAAAAAAAATAAAAATACACGATATCTGCATATTCTTCATTGCTGTACGTACGTTGCATGCTATTTAAATGAACTGTTAAGCTAAACCCGGAGAAAAACAGAACCCGGCGAACAGTATTTAAAGTTTGTGCCTCCCTGCAAATGTTCCCGTTCAAAATTCAAAATGACAGTGGACGCAAGGTTGCCAAGTCCCTATCATCTGTCTCGCTAGTTTAGTCCTGAAAACTTGCTAGAATGTTGCTAGATAATAAACACTCAAAACATCGCTAGAAAATACGATAAAATCTCTACAATATCACCTAAAAATGGCAAAAATATCCAGAACGTAGCTAGATATCATGTTGCCAGATATTAGCGCCGCAAGTAGAAGCAAAAAAATAGGTCTAGCAACATAGTCATTACATTGGCAATCCTGTGTTACTGTTCTCACGTCAGCATATGAAAAAAATGGTGCCATGTTTATGTGCACCAGAAAAATTGTAATGAATAATAATATTACTCTTCACTTAAAGTGATGCTAGTCACTCAGTACGGTAATGTTCTTTCACTGAATGAGCTGTGGGTGTTGTTATAATACTGGCAGCAACATCTTACAAACCAAATATTACATAACTGGCACAACACACCAGTCTCTCCTCCCTCCCTCGCTACTCCCTTGCAAGCCATAAAATTTGAATTTAATCCTTAATTACAGTCGATTTGTGCAAAAGAATTGCTTGAATGCATGACGATGTTAAAGAATCAATAGACTACGTAATGTTTCTTCTTAAAACTCGTGTGTACTGATAGGATATGGGATTTTTATGTATAGTACAGTATAAACTAATAATACTAGTCTCCCGTCGCCCTGCGAAGCTCTCACCCAATGGCACATGCAAGAGACTAGCTTTTACACAAAACAGCTGAATGCTGGGTACTGAACTGGGGTCGCAGAGAGCGTATGTTTATAGAACAATATATACTCAGAATTACATGATACATCATTAGTGAAAGTTTTTGTCATACGTCGCGTTACACCTGTATATATATATATATATATATATATATATATATATATATATATATATATATATATATATATATATATATATATAAAGTTAGCGATTGGGTAGCCACTTTGAACGTTTTCAGTAATGATCAGCGTAAAAGTTAATGACCTGTTCAATCTTCGTCAAAAACGAATTCAATTCAATTTTTTTTTTTTTTTTCGATCTTCTTTCGTAAATTCTCAAGGAAAGGTAGCTGACGGTGAAGTCGCTCAGAAATATGGAGAAGTGGAAAAAACAGTAAAAGACAGTAGTGGAGGAGGGAGCTAAGGAAGTGGATGCATAGTGTGAGAAAAGAGGCGAAAAGATGGAAGTGGTATCTCGGAAGAGAAGTGAGAGGCGAAAAAGGGGGTGAGGAAATCTTAGAAGACTAAAGATACAGTTAAAGTCTGAAGGTAAGGAGAGAGTGATATATAACGCTCAAAGTTTATGAAGAGGCTAAATTCTTGAAAGTCTGCCAGAGCCTCTTCCCATTCGCGGTAAAACGTGTAAAAGTATTGCCATAACTTGTGGTCTCCTGTACTTGGAAGTTAGCGCACCAATAGGCAAGGCAGTTTTACTTTGTCATTCACTTAGGTATTTTTACATACAAGCAGCATGTTGGTGAAGAGGGTCGCTTTCTAACGCGATGGCTGTGGTGTAATTGGTTGGATGTGAAAACCATCCCGTTAAATAAAAGTCCCTCAGGTTCCTAAGCATATCTCCCGAAAAGAGGATGGTGCGTACTACAATTGGGCAACACAGCTTCAGTATGTAGTTCAACTGGTTTACATCTAGATGCATATACATAGTAGGCCACGTACAGATTTGATTTTTTTAGAAGCGAAAAAATTTTCTCGAGCTGATAAACATAAAACAAATTTGTTGGGAGATTAGTGGATGTCGCAGCAGACAAACTGATAAAAAGAAGGAAGAAGGTAATGGTTATGGTGTAATTCAAACTGTTTGTGGTCCAGTAGAGGAAAGCATCAAGTACCAGGAGACAATGGAACAAAAACGTCAGTTTTTCATCTGATTATATTAGCAGGCTTTCTGCAGTAGGGGTTCTATGAAGGAAGGTTGGGTGGCTAGGAGGCAGCAAAGCAATTATTCTTAAAAGTAACCAAAAAATCTGAAATAGGTCAGTTTGTTTGACTAATATAGCAGAGTCACGTGCAGAAGGAGGAATATGACAAAAACATCTGCTCTGGTTCTCAGGAACTAAAAAATTAACTTAAAATATTATTGAAGTTATGCGTTGACACATTATGCTTAAAATGTAAATTACCTTGCATGTATAAATAGATAAGAAACTGAGTATATTTTTATTTCAAAATTTAAACAGTGGTAAAAGTGAAATCACTGGAGTTTTCATGATTTATAGACAATTATTATGAATCCTAATTACACGTACAAATACAAATCTAGCCATGAATTCGGCCTTGACTTAACGTGGAGTTCTGTTTCTTTCCTTCTTTATTATTATTTTATAGAGATATAAAAGCTACAAGGTAGGGCAGTGGATATAGGAGTGTCCTTAGTGAGACATGCTAGGGCAGTGTGGATATTGCCTGTAACGTTGCATGCTGAATACTTGTTGTATTGTTTGCAGAAAATAAAAGAGAACTCCAAGGCTTTGTGAATGAGCATGGGAATATACGACACTTCGAAACGAAAATTTTAAATGTGAATGTAGCTTAAAGTTAGGGTCCACGAGAGAATGAAGGCCCAGAATGCACAGTGAGGCTGAAGTGTCATGAAATGGTGAAAGTGAGTGCCTTTCAGTATCTGGAATTGCTCGATGAAAAAAGAGGGAAGATTTGTAAGATGAAGCACATAGAAGGGGTATTACAAAAATGAATGCTGTTGGTCCACTGATAAGCAATGATCAGGGGTAAGGAATAAAAGATCAGTGCATAAGAGTAATGTTTATATATATATATATATATATATATATATATATATATAGATAGATAGATATATATATATATATATATATATATATATATATATATATATATATATATATATATATATATATATATATTTTACAGAACACAGGAAGGAAAAACAAATGAATAAAAAAATAATCCATACACCAGATTATTGGTGTCCTCTTCGTTCATAAAATAACTATAACAGTTTGACCTGAAAATCTGTAGGTTGAAGTTTGGAGGGAAACAACTCTGGGGAAAGTGAATTCCAGAGAGATACGGTTTGGAGAATGAAAGAATTCTGATAGACAGAAGTTCTGCAATACAGCTGAGTGACATTCCAGTCATGAGCGCTACCAGATGCTCGTGTAGCACGAGGGAGGCATGGAGAGGTGTGCACAATGGACGCAACTTCATCTGAGCATTTGCTTTAAGAAATATATGTAAAATAATGCAAGGGAGGCAACATTCCTTCTTACTTGTAGGGGAGTAGTTTATTTGTAATGGCAGGGTCGTTCATAATTCTAACAGCTTTGTTCTGAATTTTATCTAGTTTTAATGCAACCTCTCCACATCCGTTCGACAAGAGTGAGCAACATTCAAGCTGAGAGCACACATGACTCTTATAAATTATAGCTAACTGCTTGTCAGCGAAGAAGTTACGGACTCTGTACAATAATCCAAGTTTCTTTTAGGCGGTTTTAGCAAGTGATCTGACATGAGAGGTCCAGCTGATGGCATTGTTAAGTGAGACGCCGAGAATTTTCTTAATACTTTTGGAGATGGGAATATTAGTGGCGCTGAAGGTAATATACGAATCTGGGCATTATCTGTCCATTAGTAAATTGTACATATTTGGTTTTACTAGCATTAAAATGAGACATTGGGTTAATTTGTCCCCTATTCACTGATTGTAGATAGGTCTCTGATTTATGGAGATGGCTGTACTGAGTTGAGAGGTAGAGATATTAGACTATGTAAATGGGTGTCTGAGTGTGAATGAACTATGTAGTGTTGAGTCATTTGTATATGAATGGATGGGATTGTGGGTGACAGATAAGAGATCATTAATATGAACCAGGATCAATTTGGCACCAGAACTGATCCCTGCAGCACGCCGGTGGCGTTAATTGAGTGGAAATTCGAATATACATCATCTACTTTTACTCTTACTTTTTTGTCCCTGAGATATGAGGAAATCAAAGGAACAAAAGACGTTAGTTCATTGAAAGAGAGTTTGGACAGCAGGGAACGATGCCATACTCTGTCGAAAGCTTTAGAAATATCAAGGGCTACTCTCTCGTATGAGTTTCTCCATGCAGGTCAATTGATTGATGGATGTGGTATGAGTTAGGAGATTGAGTATGTCAATGGTGGATCTTTCGAGGCGAAAACCATATTTGTCTCTCACGAATTAAGTTGTTGGATTCAAGATGTTTAAGAATGTGCTTATTAATTAAAGCTTCAAATACCTTACCAAGAGAAGATGTGACTGCTATTGGTCTGTAATCAGAGGGGTCAGAGGAACTTCGTTTCTTCGGAATTGGGTGGATATTAGTTTTTTTCCATGAATTTGGGAATGTAGAAGTACGTATGCATAGTCTGAATAATTTAGCTACAACAAAGGCAAGTTCTGGGGAACACTTTTTCAAAACAATTGGCTGAATTCCATCTGGGCCTGGAGCTTTGTTGGTAGGTAAATTGTCTAGGATGGATTTTACGTATCTTGTCTGAATTTTAAATGGAACAATTTCCGGAGAGTCAAATTCTAGTACTGGGACATTCTGGCTGGCATCCTCTATGGTAGAATTTCTGGCGTAAGTACTGACAAAAATATCTGCTTTCCCACAAGGGTCATTTGTAATGCTGCCTGCATCCGAAGATTTTAGTGGGGAAATGGATGATGACTTGTTAAAGTTATTATTGAAAGATTTAAGAGATGACCAGAATATTCTGTTGTCATTAGGCTTGTTGCTAGTTTTGATGCTTGTTTTCTTTTGAAGAAAGTTT
>NW_027644550.1:0-4995 GCF_032717465.1 Coenobita brevimanus
GCATGGAGAGGTGGCACAATGGACGCAACTTCATCTGAGCATTTGCTTTAAAATATATGTAAAATAATGCAAGGGAGGCAACATTCCTTCTTACTTGTAGGGGGGGTAGTTTATTTGTAATGGCAGGGTCGTTCATAATTCTAACAGCTTTCTTCTGAATTTTGTCTACTTGTTTTAATGCAACCTCTCCACATCCATTCCACAAGGGTGAGCAATATTCAAGCTGAGAGCACACATGACTCTTATAAATTATAGCTAACTGCTTGTCAGTGAAGAAGTTACGGACTCTGTACAATAATCCAAGTTTCTTTGAGGCGGTTTTAGCAAGTGATCTAAGATGAGAGGTCCAGCTGAGGGCATTGTTAAGTGAGACGCCGAGAATTTTCAATACTTTTGGAGATGGGAATATTAGTGGCGCTGAAGGTAATATACGAATCTGGCATTATCTGTCCATTAGTAAATTGTACATATTTGGTTTTACTAGCATTAAATGAGACAAGGTTAATTTGTCCCCATTCACTGATTGTAGATAGGTCTTGATTTATGGAGATGGCTGTACTGAGTTGAGAGGTAGAGATATTAGACTATGTAAATGGGTGTCTGAGTGTGAATGAACTATGTAGTGTTGAGTCATTTGCATATGAATGGATGGGATTGTGGGTGACAGATAAGAGACCATTAATATGAACCAGGATCAATTTGGCACCAGAACTGATCCCTGCAGCACGCCGGCGTTAATTGAGTGGAAATTCGAATATACATCATCTACTTTTACTCTTACTTTTTTGTCCCTGAGATATGAGGAAATCAAAGGAACAAAAGACGTTAGTTCATTGAAAGAGAGTTTGGACAGCAGGGAACGATGCCATACTCTGTCGAAAGCTTTAGAAATATCAAGGGCTACTGCATGAGTTTCTCCATGTAGGTCAATTGATTGATGGATGGTATGAGTTAGGAGATTGAGTATGTCAATGGTGGATCTTTCGAGGCGAAAACCATATTGTCTCTCACGAATTAAGTTGTTGGATTCAAGATGTTTAACAATGTGCTTATTAATTAAAGTTTCAAATACCTTACCAAGAGAAGATGTGACTGCTATTGGTCTGTAATCAGAGGGGTCAGAGGAACTTCGTTTCTTCGGAATTGGGTGGATATTGGCTTCTTTCCATGAATTTGGGAATGTAGAAGTACGTATGCATAGTCTGAATAATTTAGCTACAACAAAGGCAAGTTCTGGGGAACACTTTTTCAAAACAATTGGCTGAATTCCATCTGGGCCTGGAGCTTTGTTGGTAGGTAAATTGTCTAGGATGGATTTTACGTATCTTGTCTGAATTTTAAATGGAACAATTTCCGGAGAGTCAAATTCTAGTACTGGGACATTCTGGCTGGCATCCTCTATGGTAGAATTTCTGGCAAAAGTACTGACAAAAATATCTGCTTTCCCACAAGGGTCATTTGTAATGTTGCCATCCGAAGATTTTAGTGGGGGAATGGATGATGACTTGTTAAAGTTATTATTGAAAGATTTAAGAGATGACCAGAATATTCTGTTGTCATTAGGGCTGTTAAGTAGTTTTGATGCTTGTTTTTGAAGAAAGTTTGATATAGCAAGATTTATTACAGCTTTTGCATGATTTCTAGCAATTTTAAATTGAGAGAGTGATTCAGATGTTTTTCATTTTAAGTAAGAGCTTTATGCTAATGACTTTTGAGCTGTTGCTCTGGCACAATTGCCATCAGACCATTTTGGAGAGTTCAAATAAAGTTTGGATCCAGTTCGGTAGTCACAGGTCAAGAGTTTTAATAGTGGAAATTGGTTATCTGAGAAGAGAATATTGAGTTACAGTGGGAGGTAGACAATTGAGGAAGCGAAGAAGCGTTGTGATGATGGTGTGACTGAAAGCGCTTGGAGAGTGGAAGAGTGTATGTTAGCGAGGTGGAGAAGGGATTGAGAGGGAGGGCAGGACCGAGGATGAGTTAGAGGGATGATGGAGAGGGATATCTTAGACAGAGGTGTGCGAGTTGGAGGAAGGAAAGCTTGGCTGCGGAAGACATGGTGACGCCATATGTGGATGAAATGTCTCACTATTCATACATATATTCTTACACTGTCGTATCTATCTATCGATCTTTCTATCTATCATCAATAAACACAGACACACACACACACACACACACACACACACACACACACACACACACACACACATACACACACATACACACACACACACACACACACACACACACACACACACACACATATATATCTATCTATCTATTGCAAGACGCCTCAATCCCGTTTGGGGTGGCCACAAACAAATCGCCTCCAAGTCGCCCTGTCCCCCGCCATTTCACTGCCCTGCTCCCAACTCACACCCCCCTCTCTCATATACCTCTCCACCCCATCTCTCCATCTCATCCTCGGCCTCCCCCTCCCTCTTCCCCCCTCCACCTTACTCACATACACTCTCTTCGTCAGTCTTTCACCCTCCATCCTCTCCACATGGCCAAACCACCTCAGTGTGTTCCTCATAACGCTTCCTATCACATCCACATCAACACCACAACGCTCCTTTATATCCTCATTCGTCAGCCTGTTTCTCCATGTGACTCCACAGGCTCCTCTTAAATAACTCATTTCCACTGCTCTCACTCTTGACTTGTGTCCTTCCAACAACGTCCAAGCTTCACTTCCATACGTTAGAGTTGCTATCACAATAAGGTCATGTAGTAACTTTTTCACTTCCATACTCACTTCCCTGTTTCTTATCACTGCTTTCAAAGAACCAGCAACCTTTCTTCCCTGCTGTACCCTTTCAAGCACTTCACCCTCCAAACCTCCAACCTTACTCATCACACTACCCAAGTACCTAAACGTACTCACATTTTCCAATTCTTCACCATCCAACCTCGCTGTACATTCACTGACTTCACCTCTCTCAAAGACCATCACTTTACTCTTCCCTACATTCACCTTTAGATTCCGTTTCATACACACTCTCCCAAACTCATCCACCAAGCCTTGCAGCTCCCCTTCGTCTTCACTCAACAACACAGTATCATCTGCAAACAACAGTACAGGGAGTTTCCAAACACTATCCTCTCTCACCAGGGCCACTCCAACATCCACTACCCTACCTTGTACCTCTTTTATTACCCCATCCATGTACAGATTGAACAACCATGGAGACATGACACATCCCTGTTTCAACCCAACTTTCAAAGAGAAAAATTCACTTAGTTCACCATCCACACTCACTGCAGCCTTCGCACCATCGTACATATTCTTCACAGCATTCAACAACTTCCCATCTACTCCATATATTCTTAACACTTTCCACAATCCTTGTCTATCCACCCTGTCATATGCTTTCTCCAAATCCATGAAAGCCGCATACAACTTCTATCTTTTTTCTAGAAACTTTTCCACTAAAGATCTAAGAATGAATATCTGATCTACACAACCTCTTCCCTTCCTAAAGCCTCCCTGTTCTTCTCCAACTAATTTCTCTGTTCTTTCTCTAACTCTGTCAATAAGTATCCTACCATACACTTTTCCTATTATACTAAGAAGACAAATTCCCCTATGATTACCACACACTTCTTTTTCCCCTTTTCCTTTGAACAAGGGAATAATTATACCTGACTTCCAATCCTCCGGGACTCTACCTTCCTCCCAGGCCAATCTGCACATCTTCCACATCCATTCTACTACTATCTCTCCCCCATGCTTCAGCATTTCACCACACACTCCATCAATTCCTGGGGCTTTCCCCGATTTAACTTTCTTCATTGCTTCCACAACTTCTATCCTACTGATTTTTTCCTGTCTTCTCACCTCCCTCCTTCTCTCAGCCATTCCCCAGCCACTTTATATATATATATATATATATATATATATATATATATATATATATATATATATATATATATATATATATAGATATAGATATATATATTGGAGAGAGAGAGAGAGATTGATATACTGTAGATATACCGTACATATATTTAAATAAAAACGTCTCTCTCTCTCTCTCTCTCTCTCTAAGAATGTATTTATGTATATTGCCTAGGTTGTGATGTACGGCACCTTGCTTAATGTAATACCTAACATGTTCTGATTATTACGCTCTGAACCATAACGTTTGCTGCAGGATAGTTTTTTTCGGTACAGTATTATAATCTGTAGTTGTGGTACCTTGCTATGAGGACACCTCGTACAAGTTCTTAAGTTTTTGATGGATACAATTATTATTTTGGAATTAAGTTTGGTATGGCATGTTGGTCTGGTAGATTGTGTACTGTCCATTTAGAGTTTACATAATATTACAATTTGTATTTTAACCATCAAATGTTGGTTACCTTTTTCTTGGTAGATGTATCTACAGACATTTAAACAATTCAATAATACTAAAAATAAAATTCAGAACACAAGAAAAATATTTGTAAGACTAGCGGACGCAGATGACTGGCCATCAGTCTTACCTGGAAGGGAAAAGTTCGGAATTGGAATCGGGAATGGCGATGGCGACTGGCGGGGAGGAAGAGTAAAAGAAAGTGGGAAAGAGTGAAGTATTACAGGAGAAGGGAAGGGTGGGGAAGTGTATCAAGGCAGAGAGGGAAAGAAATTAAGAGATAGGAAGGATGAAAGAGAGGAAAAAAAAAAAACGAAATATAAATGGTTGAAGAAAATAAACATAAGAGTGCATAACTGATGGTTAGATGCATAAAAGAGTGAGTACGTGGAAAGTGTAATTTCAGGAACAATCGAGAGAGAGAGAGAGAGAGAGAGAGAGAAACGGGGGGAGAAATTAAGTATAATAATAATATCATTACCATTTCGTAGTATTTATTAAGTGACTATTGAATACTGTGCATTAATGACTCCAAATTTACTGGGAGCGAAAAGTGTAAAAAAAAAAAAAAAAAAAAAATCAGATCTAGAGGTCACTGATACCCATATGAGTGAACGTCCGATGCTCGGATCCC
>NW_027644551.1:0-23976 GCF_032717465.1 Coenobita brevimanus
CTGTTCTTTTCTCTTCTTAACTCTGTCAATAAGTATCCTACCATACACTTTTCCTATTATACTAAGAAGACAAAATGCCCCTATAATTACCGCACACTTCTTTTTCCCTTTTCCTTTGTACAAGGGAATAATTATACCTTACTTCCAATCCTCCGGGATTCTCCACTTTCCCTCCCAGGCCAATCTGCACATCTTCCACATCCATTCTACTACTATCTGTCCCCATGCTTCAGCATTTCACCACACACCCCATCAATTCCTGGGGCTTTCCCCAATTTAACTTTCTTCATTGCTTCCACAACTTCTATCCTACTGATTTCTTCCCTGTCTTCTCACCTCCCTCCTTCTCGCAGCCATTCCCCAGCCACTTATACTCGCATTACCTTCCATCCTCTATGTTCAACAATTCCTTAAATTGTTCTCTCCCATCTGCTCACTTTTTCTCCCTTCTCCACTAGTAATCTACCTTATTTATCTTTCACTCCCTCTGCTAACTTCTACTTCCACCCTGTCTCTTACGCATTTCACTCTTTCCCAGAACATTTTCTTACAGTCCCTCCACTTTACACTCAAATTCCTTCCAAATTCCCTCATCCACTCTCCTCTTACTCTCTCTTACTAATCTTTTCACCTCTTTCTTTCTTTCTACATATAACTCTCTCTTCTGCCCTCTCAACTTCTTCCACGCCCCTATTTCTTCATCCATTCATTGTATGCTTTCTTTTGTGCCACAGCCCTGTCTCTCACCTCTTCAGTCCACTACACGCTGTTCCCTTGCACCCCCCTCCGTCTTCTCTTCCCTTCCACACACCACATCACATGCCTGCACATATTTCTTCTGTAAATATCCTACACACACCTTCCACGTCTCCCATCTGCTCCAATTCATATTTGCCCAATCGTTCCCTCCAACCACTTCTCTCTTATACTCCTACCTTTTTCTCATCCTATTGTAACCTTTCCACTCTCCTTTGCAACTACTCCTTCCTCTCGTCTTTCCTTCTTTCATATTCCCTCCATCTTACTTGGAATCCTAATTCTGGCCACCACCAAGTAGTGGTCAGAGAATCCACTCCCCCAACCTCTATAAGCTCTTGCATCCATTACCACATCTTCGCATCCTTTCATCCACACACACATATAATCAATCTGTTTGCCTTCCTTTCATTCAGTTCACCCACCCACCCTTCTCATCACTCGCCATAGGCGTACCAGAGCCAGGGGGGGCTGGCGGGGAAACTACCCCAGCCCCAAGGTTTGGGCGGACTACAAATTTTTCGGGCAGGAGTAGCCAATGTAGCGGGGCTATTCAACTGGCGGATCGTAAGAGCTAAATCCCTGTCCTTGAGTGTTTTTTCTTTTCAGTATATGCAAATTTTAACTTTTCCCTTAAAAAACGAAAATGCCATAACGGTCACTTTTCTCGTACTTTTTAAAATATTTTCTTAGTTCTTACTGTTTATAAGTAGAAACTATCAGCCAGTGTTGACAGGCTGAGCTGGATGCTCGTGTCCGTACCGTCCGTTCGTAAATTACGTAATAGTGGACAGGCTCATAAAGTCATAAACTGTACGTGTCTAGGACGGGAGAACAAGTACACACTATGCGTCGGCAGAGTCCTGGCAGAAGTGCCGCCCGCCAGTTTGCTCAGGAGCTTGGGTGGAAGCTGCACAGTGAGTCATTTCCGGACTTTTTCTTTAAAATCCTTAAGTATCACACGATGGTCATGCAGGTGGGAAGCTGTAGAAAAGTGTTCACGAGCAAAATTGAGAGAGTATTGTAAAAGCTCTCTATTCAGCCCTAGCAGATGATAAAGATCCCAAGACATACTTCTGATAGTCGTGTATTGCTTCTTTCTGCAATCTATGACTTTGAGTTCATTCTTGGACTCTGTATCCTCAAAGTCATTCTTTCAAACACCAGCAGTCTGAGCAGATACAGTCCAAAAATATGGATGTCATCACTACTCGCTTGAGAAATGCAGATCTTACTTTTCATCAGGACACTTTGGGAGAATGTCGTAATGATGATAGCTTTGTTGCAAGGGATTCTGGCAAAGGACTGACCAGATCCAAATACCAAAACATAAAGAATCTTGGATTGAAAACACAAGGATTCAACTTCTGTGATGCACGGATACCTCGAAAAAAACCATCTCTCGTCGATTGCAAGCCCTTGTAGGAGAAATTGACAGGGATGGATGCCCAACCACTCGACACCAGTACAGCATCATCATGTCAACACTTATTACAATTCAGTTGACAGGTCCTGTCAGAACTGGAAGTTGAGTTTCAAGGGTAATGATCAAGATGTTCTGTGCTATTGCTCTTGGTGCCATTGCAATAAGTGATTCCTGCCATCACAAAGTGACTATGAACTAATTGCAAACTTTTGCCATGGCCTGGAGAATGATCTGATGGAAGCAGAACAGGAGACTTTTCTTTAAGTTTAAGCAAAGGCGACAAGGAGTCTTCCTCAAGACAGCATCAGATGTTGTCCAGTTTCTACACGAAAATGAACTGTCAGAAATGGTACCCAGAAGTTCATGAAAGTTGTATCTCTTTTTGGCTGTCATCCCTGCTACATCATGTTGAGCAGAGAGGTCTTTCAGTGGACTTCGTACCTTCACAGCACCACATGGGTCAAGCAAGAGAGTTAGCTGCCTAGCACTTATCAACATAGAAGAGAATATGCCACTAGAGTGATTGAAGAAGATATGGACAAAATTATAGATGTTTTTGGAAAAAGAAAGGGACGTGAAAAATATTTTTTCTAACTTGATTTTTTCTGTAAGTCATATTATGGATAGGAAAAGATGCACTTTATTTTTCTAATCATGTTTTAATTTAATATGAAGGTGAACTATAATTTACTGCAATTTTTAATAATTACTATATTTATACCATTCAACCATTGCAATTTATATCAGTAACAGCTATTATTTATTTAGTATATTACATTAAAAAGTATAACCCATACCAATTACCGTTCAATTTTATACTGTAGGCTTTATGTAATACTTGTAAATGTGGGTGAAATTTAGCAGTTCAGTTAACCTTCGTGTTTACATGGTGTGTAGAATAAATGTGCAATGTCTTCATGAAGTGTGGTTTCTTCCTTCACACACACACACACACACACACACACATATATATATATATATATATATATATATATATATATATATATATAATTGCTTGGATTTACAGGCAAAATATATTTCGGGCAGAGAGAAGTTCCAGCCCCCCAGATAGAGAAGGGTCCCGTACGCCTATGTCACTCGCCATGTATACCTGTGGATCATTTTATGCCTGAAGAGGTATTTGCTATCACAAACCCCCTTCCCAGCACAAATGTCCACTAACTGCACTCCCATTCTCATCTATCTCAGCAGGCACACCCCACTCACCAACTAATTCCATCCACCTTCACATTCCCAACTTTACCATTCATATCACCGATCAAAAAACACTCTCTCTTTCCCTTCCAAACATTTCCATGCACACTTCCACATTTTGTCCAAAACTCTTCTCTCCCACTCTTCTTAGCACGATCTTGGCGTTGGCGCATACACACACACAATCGCCCACGTTTGTATTTCCAACTTTCAACTCTTTACCCAATAACAATCACCTTGACCCAACTGGATCCATACTGTCTTATGCTCTTCTTCCATCTTTTACTCACAACTATACATACTCCTTCCTTTGCCCCTCTCATTCTCTACCTACTCCCTGCACACTTATACCCCATCCATACTCCCATTCTCTGGCACACTTTCTCCTCTCTATTTTGTTTCAGTTATTCCACATACATCCACTTTCTGCACCCTCAAGCACCTGGACAATCTCTTCACCTTCATCATTCCGCTCCTCTTTCCCATTCCATGTACCCATTACTGTAAGTCCTTTGTCCGGTCCTGGGTCGTCATCGTTTTAGAGTCAATCACTTGTCCCGAGGTTCTTGTTTGTTTTTTTAGTTAGTTGTTTTCCGGGAGAGGGGCACTAACCCTCCAGCCAACCCTTTTAGTCGCCTTTTACGACAAGCTTGAGGGATACTGGGGGAGTATTCTTTGAAAAAAAAAAAACTATATATATTATATATAATGAGGTGTGATCCAAAAATTAATGTGACTGGTTTTATAGAATCTTTAGTTTTCCTTTTTATCAAAAAAAGAACAGTTGGCAGTTACTTGGTAAGGGCATAAGTTACTGACAGCGGGGGATTTGGCGGGAAGTAATGGTGGCGCCTAACCGGCCGTAGTACAGCTTTGTGTCAGCGTGAGTCCATTGACCTAGCTGCTAACTCGAGTCATTCTCCACCGAAGCTATTGGGACATGGAAGGAAGCACTGAGCAATGGTGCGCCATCCAATTTTGCTGCAGACGTGGTAGAAATGGTGCAAACACATATGACTTAATGAAGGAAGCCTACAATGGTGAAACAATGTCCAGGGCTTAAGTTTTCTGGTGGCACAAAAGCTTCGAAGAAGCCTGTACCCTCTTTTACAATGAGCATCGTTCTAAGGCATCCCCCACTTCAGGTAATATATGACAACATCTAGAAAATCGGCTAGCTTGTCCATGAGGGTTTTAAGGTGACTATCCACGAGCTCTGTGAGCGATTGGACCTCTCATAATTATGGCCCCGAGAAGCAGAACTCGCCAAGCGCCAAAAAAAAAAAAAAAAAAAAAAAAAAAGAGAAAATCGCGGTCAAAGTTTTCCGACTTTTAAAAGGCTATATCTCCTGACTCAATTAAGGTATCAAGTTGAATTTAGTCTCAAAATGATCAGTAAAGTATAACCTAGCTACATAAGGACTAAAATCAATTAAAATCTGTCGATATTTCCAGCGGCAGGAGCGTGACTGCAATTTATTGGTGTTATGAATAAAATGTTCATTACACCTCATTGCGTTCATACTCCTTCCACTCAAAATGTTGAAAGTTTATAATTTCGCTTATTACTTATGTGAATAGGGTATAAAATGCTGATCATTTTGAGACTACATTCAACTTCATAGCATTATAGGGTCACGAGGTATAGCATTTTGAAATTCAGAAATCTGTGACCTCGATTTTCTCCGTGTTTCTTTTCATTTCATTTTTATGCATAAGGAAAGAGGCAATGTAAGAATAGAGCAAAAAAAAAACATGTACAATGAAAATAACATAATAATAGTATAATAACATGATAATACAGTACAATAATAATACATGGAAGTAATGGGCATGATAATAAACAAAAATTATTGAGAAGAGAAAAACGACATTAATGAAAAAATGAAATGCACGAAACGTAGAATGAAGAAAAATAAGAAAGCAATCAATAAAATTAATGGAAAACATTATTATTATCTTACTCAAGAAAGTAATATCGTATAATAATAATATTATTGTTTTATTTTGCCACCTTCCGTCAGCTTTTGAATGGTCTAAGGTAGGTATTGTTATTAATTTTTACTGTTACTTTTTTCCTTACAGAAAATTCATGGTAATGTCATTATGCATTGTGAGACAATAATCGTAAGCTGAATAAAAATTGCAAAAAATAATAACATTTTTATTTTATGACCTTACTTTCATGATTTAATTTTTATTTTACTCACCATCAGCATGACCACGTCGTAGTCAGGCACTCTCACTGCGTAGTTAAAAAGCTTCTGATGCTCCCAGCTGTGTTTTGGCGCGAGGATGACGAGCAACACGCACGGTGATTGGCCGAGCGGGGCTAAAGGTGGGACACTACGGCGAGCATGATTGGCCTGGCTCAGCTGTCAGGGCGGTGTGGGCGTTTGTTTAGTTCTGCAGCCAAGCTTGGCCCTCAGACCATGACGCAGCAATAAGGTCGAAAGTGTGGTGCACTAACATGCGAATACGACCTTGAGGATATTTGAAAAACTCCGCCTCTGTCTCTCTCCAGATAGGGGAAGGGTGGGGAAGACAATGCTATAATAACCTGGTTTTCGGCCGGGGTGGCGCTTGGCAGTTCTGCTTCTCATGGCCTATGGAGGTGTTAACCGGATTCTGCCTGACGATACTGGCATGAAGCTTTGCTGCCATGTTAGACTTAAGGATTCTTTCAGCTGAACAAAAACAACGAAGATTTGACTTCTGCAATAATCCATAATCAATTACTGAAGATGATCCAGACTTTTTGAGTAAGATCATGTGTAATGAACGCCGGATTTAAGGATATGACCTGGGGTCTAAGCAGCAATTCTCCCAGTGGAAGAGCCCAGCTTCCCAGAGTCCCAAGAAAGCCAGGCAGGTGAAGAGTGCTGCGAGGGTGATGATCAATTTTTTCGACAACAAGGACAGCATTCACAAGAAGTTTATACCTGAGGGGCAAACTGTGAACCAGCAGTACAACTTAGGGACACTCCAAAGGCTGATGGAAGACGTCAGGAGGAAGAGGCCAGAGCTGCAGAGAACCAACAATTTGCCACTTCATTTGGACAAATCACTTGTGCACATTGCCATCTCTGTGAAAAATTTTCTGGCAATGCACGGATACTTCTGGTCCCCACTTTCCCTTCTCTCCACATTTGGCCCATGTGACTTCTGGCTGTTTCTGAGCTTTGTGCTGCATCTCAAGGGAAGGATACGATGGAAATTCAACAGAATGCACAGATAGAGGTCGACTTAGTTACCCAGGAGGATTTCCAGATCTGCTTCCAGATATGATAGGGGAGGATTGTGCATTTTTCTGTGGCCTTTATGGAGTACTGTGAGCGTAACTAAAGCTTCACTGTAATACCTAAGAAAATAAAAGTTGGATAATGCTACTCTCATTACGTTTGGATTTTTCATATATATATATATTACTGCTTGGTGGACATAAGGGGTGCTGTGGTTGAACCAGTGTTGCATACTATAAAGTATGCTTGCAACCAGTCGGCTTGCATGGGCCGATTAAACTTGGTTCAGAGACTACACACACATCCAAAGCCACTCCAACACTACAATTACATTTACAAGCACTTCTCACCCTACATACTGTACAATCTCTACCAGACAGCCTAAGCCACTTGGTAGAGATACATTGGCTGTATCGTCCCCACTTCGGTCAGGATAGGCAGGTCCTGCAGTGGACACTCAAACATCTGATGAGACGAGATGAGACGAGATGATATATATATATATATATATATATATATATATATATATATATACAGTGGTGGGCAGCGCAAAGGAAGAAGGACCTTGCGCAAGCGCAATGCACAATCCACAGTTCACTACCTTGCGCAAGTGCAAGTGCGCAATCTGACAAATATTTAGCTTGCACAATGTCCCAAAGTGCAAGCTGCAAACCATTTCCGTATATTTGTGGGAATTACTGTATAATATTGAGATCTTTAAATAAAGTATCATACTTACTTACTGTAATTATTATTATTTTCTATTATTTGCAATTTGCGCAAGTGCGCAATCTAATATTTAGCTGCGCACTGTCGCTAAGTGCTAGTGCAAACCATTTGCATATATTTATGGGAATTACGGTAAAATATTCAGACATTTAAATAAATTAGCATACTTCATTTTATTTATTATTATTCTGTCTATCTACCTATTGCCAGACGCCTTAATCCCATAAGGGGTGGCCACTGGCCACAAACAAGCAACAAATCGCCTCCATGTCACCCTGTCCCCCGCCATTTCACTGTCCTGCTCCCAGCTCACTCCCCCCCCTTCTCCCATATACTTCTCCACTCCATCCTTCCATGTCATCCTTGGCCTCCCCTTCCCCATCCCCCTCTACCTCACTCACATATACTCTCCTCGTTAGACTCTCTCTCTCCATCCTCTCCATATGACCAAACCCCCTCAGTGTGTTTCTCCTAACGCTTCCTGTCATATCCACATCTACACCACAACGATCCTTCACTTCCTCATTTGTCAATCTGTCTCTTCATGTAACTCCACAGGCTCCTCTTAAATAACCCATTTATTTCCACAGCTCTCACTCTTGACTTGTGTCCCACGAACAAGGTCCAAGCTTCACTTCCATACATTAGAGTTGGTATCACAGTACTGTCATGTAGTAACTTTTCACTCGTGGTAGTTCAAACAGAGCAGTGAGCAGGCTGCGAATCAGAGGGACAGGGAAACAAAGGCTGTGATGTTGCCAGTTTTACTTTTATCTGCATTTTCGCAAGAAGTTCAATTTAATAATTCAGTATAGTTGTGTAGATCAGATATTCATTCTCAGATCTTTAGTGGAAAAGATTCTAGAGAAGGGAAAGAAGTTGTATGCGGCTTTCATGGATTTAGAGAAAGCATATGACAGGGTGGATAGACTAGGATTGTGGAAAATGTTAAGAATATATGGAGTAGATGGGAAGTTGTTGAATGCTGTGAAGAATATGTACGATGGTGCGAAGGCTGCAGTGCGTGTGGATGGTGAACTAAGTGAATTTTTCTCTTTGAAAGTTGGGTTGAAACAGGGATGTGTCATGTCTCCATGGTTGTTCAATCTGTACATGGATGGGGTAATAAAAGAGGTACAAGGTAGGGTAGTGGATGTTGGAGTGGCCCTGGTGAGAGAGGATAGTGTTTGGAACCTCCCTGTACTGTTGTTTGCAGATGATACTGTGTTGTTGAGTGAAGACGAAGGAGAGCTGCAAGGCTTGGTGGATGAGTTTGAGAGAGTGTGTAAGAAACGGAATCTAAAAGGTGAATGTAGGGAAGAGTAAAGAGATGGTCTTTGAGAGAGGTGAAGTCAGTGAATGTACAGCGAGGTTGGATGGTGAGGAATTGGAAAATGTGAGTACGTTTAAGTACTTGGGTAGTGTGATGAGTAAGGATGGAGGTTTGGAGGGTGAAGTGCTTGAAAGAGTACAGCAGGGAAGAAAGGTTGCTGGTTCTTTGAAAGCAGTGATAAGAAACAGGGAAGTGAGCATGGAAGTGAAAAAGTTACTACATGACAGTATTGTGATACCAACTCTAACGTACGGAAGTGAAGCTTGGACGTTGTTGGAAGGACACAAGTCAAGAGTGAGAGCAGTGGAAATGAGTTATTTAAGAGGAGCCTGTGGAGTCACATGGAGAGACAGGCTGACGAATGAGGATATAAAGGAGCGTTGTGGTGTTGATTTGGATGTGATAGGAAGCGTTATGAGAACACACTGAGGTGGTTTGGCCATGTGGAGAGAATGGAGGGTGAAAGACTGACGAAGGGAGTGTATGTGAGTGAGGTGGAGGGGGAAAGAGGGAGAGGGAGGCCGAGGATGAGATGGAGGGATGGGGTGGAGAGGTATATGAGAGAGGGGGGTGTGAGTTGGGAGCAGGTGAGTGAAATGGCGGGGGACAGGGCGACTTGGAGGCGATTTGTTTGTGGCCACCCCAAACGGGATTGAGGCGTCTGGCAATAGATTGATAGATAGTATAGATGTACAATTGCATGTGTAATTCCTTACAAAAGTCATTAAAACATTATTTAACTCAAATAACCACAGCCTATTAAATATCCACAGCCTAATAAATTATTAGGCTGTGGGTATTTGATTTAAATAATATGTTTTAATGATTTCTGTAAGGAATTGCATCTGCTACTCTTAATAATAATGTATCTTTAATTTATTAGTATTTACAAATAATAATTTAAAAAATATTAAAATACATTACCTCTGTTGAAGCATTTTAAGAAATGCTACTATCCTCCGTCCCTCCCGCCTCGCCTCCAGCAGAACCCTCGCGACTCGCTAGAGCTTCCCCCATCCCTTGTCCAGACATACAGGAAGCTCACAAGACCACGTGTCCCTTGGGATTACGCAGTGAAGGATCCTACTGCTACCTGGCGTGTCCGCGGGTGGCGGACAGGGGAAGGCCTTGTAGATATACAAAGCGGACCATGGGACCCCCTATAGATATACAGGGCTCCACCGATTATAATGAATAAGGTGGCACAAATATTACATCTCACCAGAAACCATGTGGCAGGGAGGTATGATTATTTGCCACAATCCTCCCAACTCAACATGAGTTCTATTGTACAGGATTTGACGGGCGTTCCTGTTGGATCATCGTCTAGTAAAGGTCCAACCGCACTGCCTCCTGCGCTTACGGGCAATGTGCCACAGAAAGTGAGTAGGCACTGTGTTGGCAATTTAGAGACTGGGATATTAAACACTCTTAAATCCATGAAGATCTATGCATACAATGTAAGAAGTCTTACTGAAGATTACAAACTTGATAACTTAATGGCTGAACTGGAAAACATTAGTCGGGATATTGTACGTTTGAGTGAGACCCACAGAAAAGAAGAAAAAGTTATTCAGCTCGATGACAGTGGCCACCTATTTTACTACAGAGGAAGGGAAAATGAAAGAGTTAGTGGTGTAGGATTTCTAATTAACAGAAATCTTGCAGACAACACTGTTAAATTCAGCAGTGTATCTGACAGCACAGCAGTGGTTGTAATCAGACTGTGCAAAAAATATATCCTGAAAGTAATACAAGTATATGCACCAACTTCTCAGAGCTCAGATGAAGAAATTGAAACATTCTATGATGACATCTCCCAAATTATGGAAGTGGAAAAGACCACCTATACTATACTGATGGGAGACTTCAATGCAAAATTTGGAAAATCAAAAAATGGAGAAGCATGTATGGGAAAATTTGGAGTGGGAGAAAGGAACGAAAGAGGAGAAATGCTGGTAAACTTTGGAGAAATGTTTAACATGAGAATAATGAACACATTCTTTCACAAAAGAACAGGGAGAAAGTGGACCTGGAGAAGCCCAAACGGAGAAACAAAGAACGAAATCGACTTCATTATAGCAAATAAGAATAACACGATCATAAATGTCACAGTTATCAACAAAGTAAATATCGGTAGCGACCATAGAATGGTGGGTTGCACAGCCAGATTCAATTTCAAAAGCGAAAGAAAGAAGATGATTAAAGAAAAAATGATATGCTTAATAAAAGTAAACGAAAAGAAAGTCGCTTTTCAGTTGGAAATAAGGAACAGATTTCAGGCTCTCAGTAATGCTGAATGTGACATTGATGAGCTGAATGACAGGCAAACGAAATTGCTAAAAGAATTAGCGGAGGTAGTAGGAAAACCTAATACAATTAAACTCAAGAAGTATTCAGAAAAGACACTCGAGCTTATGAAAAAAAAAGAAAGGAAATGAATGTGAAAACAAAGAAAGATGAAACAGAACGAGTGGAATTAAATAAGCTTTTTTTTTTATTATGCGAGGGAAGAAGGAACCAAAGGTCATGAGCCAGCAGTAACAGTTCCCTCAAAGAGAAAAACAAAATACAATAGAGAGCCAAATTCAAGATCCGATCATTTTGAGATGCCTGGACACACTGCGTTTGAAAGACTGGAGATCATAGGCAGCAGAGCTGACCTGTTGCATAAATGAAAGACTGGGAGTAACGGTTAACTCTTGCATTAGAGAGTTGGACAAAAAAGGGATGAGATTTTGCTGCCAGACGGGTGCTACGCGCCCGTCGTAGAGGTGGAGGAATGCAAGCAGACAGTTCAGAGGAGCAGTGACCATTAAAGTAGCGATAGAAAAGAGATAAAGATGCAACAGTGCGGCGAAGAGACAGAGGTTGAAGGGAGTCAGTAAGAGGAGGAGAGTTAGTGAGATGAAAATCCTTTGACTCCACCCTGTTGAGAAGAGCTGTATGTGGGGAGCCTCCCCACATGAGAGTTGTACTCCACACAGGGGCGGATAAAACCCCTGTATAGAGCCAACAATTGTGCAGGGGTAAAGAAAGAGCGGAGTCGGCTTAGCACACCCAATCTCTTAGAAGCAGATTTTACAAGAGATGTAATATGATCTTTCCAAGATAAGTCCCGAGTAAATGAAACCCCAAGCATGTTCAAGGATGATGCAGGATTAAGCTGAATATTATTAAACATTAGTGGGTATACCTGTGGAAGATTTTGTCGGGTTGATAGGTGTAGGAACTGAGTCTTAGATGCATTAAAAACAACCATATTGTTTTTACCCCAGTCAGAGATACGAGCCAAGTCAGACATTAGGTGTGCCATAGCCTCATCCCTTGTTTGTTGAAGTAACTGTTGAGATGGGCATTGCGGGAACTGAATGGAAAGGTGAAGGGTGGAGTCATCAGCGTATGAGTGGATAGGGTTAGATGTACAGCTTAGAAGATCATTGATGAATAAAAGGAAAAGAGTTGGTGATAGGACAGAGCCCTGAGGAACACCTCTGTTGATAGATCTAGGAGAAGAACGATGGCCGTCTACAACAGCGGCTATAGAACAACCAGAAAGGAAGCTAGCGATGAAGGCACAGATAGAAGGATAGAAACCGTAGGAGGGCAGTTTGGAAATTAAAGATTTATGCCAGACTCGATCGAAAGCCTTTGAGATGTCAAGTGCAATGGCAAAGCTTTCGCCAAAGTCCGGAAAGGAGGATGACCAGGAGTCTGAAAGGTAGGTGAGAAGATCGCCAGTGGAGCGTCCCTGACGGAATCCGTACTGACGATCGGAAAGAAGGTTGTGATAAAAAAGATGCCTTAAAATTTTTCTATTGAGAGTTGACTCGAAAACTTTTGAAATACTTCGTACAGGACGTTAAAAGCAATTACGACGATAGTTGGAGGGTTGGGGAGTGGTCACCCTTCTTTGGGACTGGCTGAATGAGAGCAAACTTCCAGCAAGAAGGAAAGGTACAAGTTGACAGACAAAGGCGAAAGAGTTTGCCTAGGCAGGGTGTAAGCACAGAAGCACAGTTCTTGAGAACAATAGGAGGGACCCCATCAGGCCCATATGCCTTTTTAGTACTGAGGCCAGTGATGGCAGAAAAATACATCAACAGAAGAAGTTTTAATGTCAGCCATGAGGAAGTCAGAGGGGGAAGTGATGGAGGAACAGCACCAGAATCGTCCTAAGGTGGAATTGGAGGAGAAAGTTCTGAGCAAAGAGATCTGCTTTATCAGTAGAAGAAATAGCTACAGAACCATCAGAGTAGAAAAGAGGAGGGAAGGATGATGAGGTAAAGTTGTTAGAAAGATTTTTGGTAAGGTGCCAGAAGGAGCGGGAAGAATTCGAGTTGGAGAGTTGAGAGCATTTAGTATGGATGAAATTATTTTTAGTAGAAGCGAAGAACAGACTTAGCACGATTTCGGGCAGAAACGTAAAGATCATGTGATTCAGGGGTGGAGTTGGCTCCGGTACCTTTTGTAGGCCCTCTCCTTGTTGTGGACAGCATTAGAACAAGCGTGATTAAACCAAGGCTTTCTTGCGTTAGTCAAAGGATATGAGAAAGGAATGTATGCTTCCATGCCCGAGAGAATAACCTCCGTAATGCGCAAGAGCACACTCAGATGGCCCACGGCCATGGAAGCAATAATCATTCCAGGGAAAATCAAAGAAGTACTGCCTGAGGGCCTCCCAGTCCACGGCTCCAAAATGCCACAGATGACGTTTCCCTGGAGGGTCCACAGGCCGTACCCGAGTGATAGGCCAGGTTAAAGTAATAAGGTTGTGATCGGAGGAGCCCAACGGAGAGAAAAGATTAAAAGAGTAAGCAGAAGGATTAGTTGTGAGGAAGAGGTCAGGTATGTTGGAGCTCTCTCCAAGTCAGATCAGGGATACGGGTAGGGTGCTGTACAAGCTGCTCTAGGTCATTAAGGATAGAAAAGATGTAGGCTTGTTCACCAGGTGGATCCATGAAAGGAGAGAAGAGCCAAAGGTGGTGGTGAACATTGAAATCTCTAGGATGGAGATTTCAGAGAAAGCAGAAATGGATAGAATGTGTTCCATCGTAGAAGTAAGATAGTCGAAGAATTTTTGATAGTAGAATTAGGGGATAAGTAAACAGCACAGATATATTTAGTCAGAGAATGATAGGAAAGCCGAAGCCAGAGTGTAGAGAATTCAGAAGAATCGAGTTCAGGAACAAGAGAGCAAGATAAGTCGTTGCGTATATATACACAACAGCCACCTTTGGCTTTGAAATGAGTATAGAGAAAGTAGGAGGATACAGAAAAGGGTTTGCTGTCAGTTGCCTCAGACAGCTGAGTCTCCGTTAGAAAAAGAAGGTGAGGTTTAGAGGGAGGAGAGGTGGTGCTCAACAGAGCGAAAGTTAGAGGAAAGGCCGCGAATGTTGCAGAAATGAAGAAGAAGAGAGTCAGACAGTGGTTCCAGGCACCTCGAGTCATCACCGGGAGAGGGGCGGATGGTGGGGGCATTTATGGTCCCTGCCCCTGGGAACTCCGAGGCTTGGTAAAGAGACGCCATTTTGAGTTAGAATTTTGAATAGGAAGTGTAGTGTGTACCGTGCATATAGTTTGGTGTAGATAGTTAGAGAAATTTGTACTGGAGAGCATGCTGGCCTACTCTCTGTGTAACTGAGTCACTGAAAAAGTTCAGCAAAGGGGGATGGTCAGGAACTAGTCCTGAGGGGCTGATGAAACGGAAGCTCCAGCACTCCCTGTCATCAGCTTTCCATCCACCTCTGGAGTACTGCCCTACTCGACTGGTGCTACAGTCTACTCCTATCAACAAAAAGACAAAGAGAAGAAAAAAGAAAGAGAAACATGGATCAGATCAAAGAAATCATCAAAAATGGAAAAAGTCTAAAACAGGTCCGAAGTAAAATGGCACTAGGAAAGCAGCAAATGACATCACTGAAAGAAAACAACGGTGAAATCATTAAATCCAGAGCTAAGACGTTGAAGAGAGTTGAAGAATTTTACAAAGAACTGTATGCATCAAAGACCGTAGTACCACTAGCTAACTTTTCAGCTGACACAAGTGAAATACCTGAGATAACACCTCGTGATCAATCCCAAGGCTGGTTAGACTGTTGGTAAAGTTGGCTTTCCCCTTGTTCCTTGTCACACAGCATCTCAGCATTACAACTTTGAAGTATAATGCATGTCAGGTTACTCCACGTCGATGTGTAGAGGAAGAGAATGTAACAATGATTACTTAAGGCTTAATGACTTTCTTGTAGTTGATGGGTATCAGCACCATCCCTTTTATATTCTGTCTCCGTCTCATCGTCATTCACTCCATGGTCCGTATTCAAGGGGTTAGTGGTGTCAGTGTGGACCATCCCTGATCCACCCTCACCTTTAAGTTCCTGTGGTCAATAAGGACTCCACCACACCACCACATACACCACCATCCACACCACCTCCACAACACATACGATCTTCTTTCATTATTCCGGCTCCTCTCTGCTCCTTCTCTCTTCCGTTACTTGACTCCAGCACCAACCTCTTATCCTGTCACATCTCCAGTTTGTTCTCTATATTTTTTTAACAGCCTCTAGTCTCTCCAACTCACCGCAACCAGCATCCATTCTGTCTTCATAACTCCCCCTCTGTATCTGTCTCTGTCTATCTGTCTGTCTGTCTGTCTCTCTCTCTCTCTCTCTCTCTCTCTCTCTCTCTCTCTCACCTTTCACAGTGTTTTCATAAAAGGAAACATCGACCCCACAACCCGTGTTCTCAGGAGCAGAAGGCGGTAAGTCATCAATGAATGAAGTGACAGGATATGATGTATTAAATAGTCTTCAGAAAATCAACAACAGTACAGTATATCATCTAGCCCTGGCCTGATATCTTTTCCCTTCTTGCGTGAATGCTACAGATGTTAGCCTTTCCTATAGCTGAAATATTCAATAAATAATTAACTGAATGTCGGGTATCTTACTGATGGAAGCTTGTCATTATGTCACATTTTTTTTTTTTAGGGTGACACAAACTGGCCACAAACTACCCCTCCCTCCCAGTAAGCCTAACATCAGTACTATGCAACATTTTGGAACGAATATGTTAGAGATAAAATAACCTTATTCCTTAAGACATCCATTATTTCAAACTCATTATGTTTATGTTATTCAAATTCAGTAAATCGAGATTATGAATATAAGCATGCCTTTATAGAAAATTTCATTTTTGTTATTCACTCATGTCATAATATATGACAAAAGCATGGCACTCAACATAACTTCGATATTATGGTAATATGACTGTTGAGAAATGTATTTAATGTCAGACATCACCTCAGAGTAGTGTGAGGCAAGATTACCATCATTATCACAACCATCATCACTTCACCATACTCCTGACTGACACTACTAAATGATGCGTGAAATACTTATCGCTGTCACCATCATTACCTTCAGCATAGCACCAAATGACACAAAGAAATGTAGAATGAAATACAGGGATAACTTTCAACATTGTAACATCGCCACAACCCTGAATAACGCAAATGGAACATGTTGGAAATACTATACACTGATTATCATAATGATGATGATGATGGAGGACAGTCACTGTGTTACGTTAATGTTAGTACATATAGAAAGACTAATGTTGGCAACACGGTGTGAAATGAATACTCGGTGTCACTTCCGAATGACAGTGAATTCAACATAATTGTAATTGGTAGTGTTATGTAAGAAAAAAAATGAGATTCGGGTTGGTATTGAAAGGCCGCCGGGAATTATATTAAAAAAGATTCCAAATTTAACTTTCTCATTAAGAGATTTCACTCAGATTCATAAAGATGTCTGTGTGCACCAAGACTGGAAATGAATTATCGTCCTTGGAGAGATCGATTTAAGTGAAGCTTTTATAACACTTTCATTACAAAAGTTCTGACGAATGACAAAAAGGTCCATTTACCGAAAAGAAATACAGTATATCGTAACAATAGTGAAGCGGTTAAAAATAGCATTTGAAAGTGAACACAAAGAGTTAATGTGGGAAAAACAGAACAGGAGGTTGACACAGAAGAGGAGACAATGGTGAAGGTGTGGAGTGTGGTGTGAGGCAGGAGAACTGATTATACCGGTATATATATATATATATATATATATATATATATATATATATATATATATAATGTAAGATATCTCACAATGAATCAGATAATCATAAAAAAAAAAAAACTACATAGTGCTTAGGTTTTGTCGAGCACGAAACGGCTTTCAGCGCAGCGGAACATCAATTATAAATTCATTTCCAGAAACAAGGAGTAAACGAGAACATTGTAAAGATCCTCGAAAATTAATATAAAGTTGGAACTACTGCGGTTAAATTATATAGGGACTCGGAAAAATATTAAGACTAAGATGGGTGTGTCAGCGAGATACAATTTCACCAAAAATTATTACAGCATGACTAGAAATTATTTTCAGAACGCTAAACTGGGAGAAGAAATGAGAAAAAATAGATGGAGAGAACCTAATCCATTTAAAATTTACAGAGTCATTGTCCTATTCTCAGAAACAGCAGAAACATTGCAAGAAATGTTAAAAGACCTGTAAAGAGAAAGTCTCATATTAGAGCTAAAGATGAACTAGTGCAAAACTAATGTTTAATCCAAACATACCAAAGAACGTCATCAGAATATGTGAGAAATTCTTCAAGATGTCAAGGAGTACAATTACTTGGGGGAAATACTAAATCTAACGAAAGACCATGTTAACGAAATAAAAAGATGCATCACAATGGATGGAATGCTTTAATTAAACACTGAGCTTCCTTAAAAGTAGCCTGCTAGTATGTATGAAACCAAAAATATATAACGATTTTTTTAATCCAAGCTATGACGTACGGTTGTGAGACTTGGAAACCAACAAAATAGATGGAAATTCATCTAACCCGTTTTTAAAGGGCAATGGAAAGGTCAGTGTTAGGAATATATTTAAGAGACAGGAAGATGAACTTAGGTGAGAATGCAGATTAAAGTCATTAAATACATTATAGAAGTTATAAAAGAACAAAATAACAGAGGTGGGCAGGTCATGTAGCACGAATTTGGGATAACCGATGGAGCAAGAGACTGACTGGACTTGAAGATACTGTAAGCGTTGGAGAAAAGGCCAGACATGAGTTGGAGATGAGATAGAGATGTTTGCAGACATAGCGTTGTGATGGTAGAGATTTTATGCCACTGGCTGACACCAGTGTAAAACCTGTTATCCCACCGGTATTCACCAGTGTGATGCTGATAGGGGTATGTATTTTCTTACCTGTTGTGGGTACTGATCAACTCACCCATGGATATACAAATGGTACTCGACTTAATATAGTGGATGGTAAATATTTATGAAAAGAATGAATTGTGGTAGCGTTTGTAGTTTTTGGCCGAGTTTAGATTTAGTCGGTACCTCAGGTGGTTGTCGTTCCCTCAGCGAAGGAATCTTGAATTGGAAGGGGAGTGAATTTGGTTTGAGGACATAATTTCCTTGATTAGGTATACTAATAAAGAAAAGAAAATGCTATCTACTTTACTCTACTTTAATAATTGTTAATTTCCACAAAAACATTTTTTTATTACATGACCCTTTTTAGTATGAGAGAAGATTATAAATGTTACTAAGGCTTTTGGGTGATCATTCCTCTAACATTATTACCAGACGAAACAATTTGATACACACGAGATATGGTGTTGTACTTTACTTTCTTGGCCGTTACTCTTGGTCTCAACAATGGCCTCAAGACTGGGACACTTTTACGGGTATGATTTGTCTGTTCGGGCTGACATAGCCTCGAATCAATAAGAATGATTATTTGTATTCATCTTTCACCCATATAAGGTATTCTCATATAGTTTTCTCGGTTCTCACATCAAATCAGTATTTTTTTTTTTTTACAGTTCACCATCAACAATGTTATATAATCACTCTAGTGATTATCTCGGGCCTGTCTAGCCTCGAGGAAATAATTCAAAAAAAAATAAATACAATCACTAGGAACATCCCAATCACTCGGGCTTGTTTAGCCTCGAGGTACAACTCAAATATCACATTATTGCTCACAATCAGTAAGTTCCCTTCCACGCTCCTGATTATTTTTTTTCTAATAAACTAATTTTAAAGAGAACAGTTAATGAATTTGAATTTTTCCTTTCCGTTGCAGAACATATCACTTTTATATTTCTATTCATCTACAAAAAAAGTTCACTTGATAGAATCATTAATAACACATCAACTACCTTCGGTTTGCAATAATAACTCGTGAGTGGTGCAAGTGTAAAAGTCTATGGGCAATACTTGGGAATAATGGCGTGCTCACACGGTCGTCGCCGCCGGTGTCTGGGGACTAAACGAACGTCTGTTACACACGATGTCTGGGCAGCAAGTCACTACGTTAAACTCTCAACAATATTACTTCTCATAGTTCATAATAAGTAAGGATTAAACAAAGAAAAAGAGGGGGAGGAAGAAGAAATGTGGACGACTCACCTAAACGAACGTCTGTTACACACGATGTCTGGGCAGCAAGTGGGGCATGTCGGGCACTAAAGGACGCCACTGCTCAAGTCAAATGAGGTGGTGTTTTTGAAATATGGGGGGTTTCAATTCTCTTTACAATTTATTTAGCAGTGTACCCATGACGCCAGGACTTTTGATTGAATTGGGGAAAATTTGGGATTTATCCTTACTTAAATTAGATACTGATTCTATCACTATCTCAATTTGAATCTGAGAGCAGCTCATGCCATCTAGTGACGGCCAAGATAAATGGAACTTTAAATCCTCACAAATGACATTATTTAGGCCTTTTGGACTGCTAATCTTACATACTTGTGTTCTAGCAGCTTCATTAGCAAACATTTCACAACTAGGTTACGGAAAGAATTGTATATTCATCATTACTCTGTTTAAGGTTTAAACTCGGCGCCCGGCAACGACGCATAAAGGGGAGGGGATAAGCTGCTCGCATGTGTCTTCATTACTCGGCTTGACTGAGGAATTCCCATAGCTCAACATCCACAATTACATACATGTAAAAATAGTTAACCCTACAGTAATTATTAATATATGAATTACTACTTAGGGTAGGAACTTATAAACTAATATTCAGGTTACACCCTAACTTAAAATTACAGTACTACTAAACACATATATGAATATCAAATGTGTGGCACTACAGCGTGGCAGAGATTGGCACAGTCAAGGATTTGGGGGAAAAGACTGGGGGAAGCCTTTGTTCAGCAGTGGACTTGAGACTTGCAGGCAAAACGTGGCAAATATTGGCACAGTCATGGAATTCATGGAGAAGATTGAGGGGACTCCTTTGTTCTGCAGTGGACTGCAATGGCTGATATATCTGTCTCTCTCTCTCTCTCTCTCTCTCTCTCTCTCTCTCTCTCTATACAGGGTGTAACGCGATGTATGACAAAAACTTACACCAATGATCTATCATGTAATTCTGAGTATATTTTGTTCTATAAACATATGCTCTCTGCGACCCCAGTTCAGTACCCAGCATTCAGCTGTTTTGTATAAAAGCTTGTCTCATGCATGTGCCATTGGGTGAGAGCTTCGCAGGGCGACGGGAGACGAGTATTATTAGCTTATACTGTACTATACATAAAAATCCCATATCCTGTCAGTACACACGAGTTTTAAGAAGAATAAGTAGTCTATTGATTCTTTAACACCGTCATGCATTCAAGCAATTACTTTTGCACATATCGACTGTAATTAAGGATTAAATTCAAATTTTATGGCTTGCACGGGAGTAGGGAGGAGAGGCTGGTGTGTTGCTGCCAGTTATGTAATATTTGGTTTGTAGGATGTTGCTGCCAGTATTATCATACCCACAGCTCATTCAGTGCAAAAACGTTATTCTAAAGAGAGATTAGCCTCACTTTCTCAGGAAGAATTTTATTAATCACAATTTTTCTGCTGCAAGCAAACGTGGTGCCATTGGGTATCTCCACCCGTGTTCCTCTCTGCAGCACATCATCGCAGAATCGGTAAAAAAAAAAAAAAAAATACACGATATCTGCATATTCTTCATTGCTGTACGTACGTGGCATGCTATTTCATGAACATGTGAAGCTAAACCCGGAGAACAACAGAACGCGGAGAACAGTATTTAAAGTGTGTGCCTCCCCTGCAAATGTTCCCGTTCAAAATTCAAAATGACAGTGGACGCAAGGTTGCCAAGTCCCTATCATCTGTCTCGCTAGTTTAGTCCTGAAAACTTGCTAGAATGTTGCTAGATAATAAACACTCAAAACATCGCTAGAAAATACGATAAAATCTCTACAATATCACCTAAAAATGGCAAAAATATCCAGAACGTAGCTAGATATCATGTTGCCAGATATTAGCGCCGCAAGTAGAAGCAAAAAAATAGGTCTAGCAACATAGTCATTACATTGGCAATCCTGTGTTACTGTTCTCACGTCAGCATATGAAAAAAATGGTGCCATGTTTATGTGCACCAGAAAAATTGTAATGAATAATAATATTACTCTTCACTTAAAGTGATGCTAGTCACTCAGTACGGTAATGTTCTTTCACTGAATGAGCTGTGGGTGTTGTTATAATACTGGCAGCAACATCTTACAAACCAAATATTACATAACTGGCACAACACACCAGTCTCTCCTCCCTCCCTCGCTACTCCCTTGCAAGCCATAAAATTTGAATTTAATCCTTAATTACAGTCGATTTGTGCAAAAGAATTGCTTGAATGCATGACGATGTTAAAGAATCAATAGACTACGTAATGTTTCTTCTTAAAACTCGTGTGTACTGATAGGATATGGGATTTTTATGTATAGTACAGTATAAACTAATAATACTAGTCTCCCGTCGCCCTGCGAAGCTCTCACCCAATGGCACATGCAAGAGACTAGCTTTACACAAAACAGCTGAATGCTGGGTACTGAACTGGGGTCGCAGAGAGCGTATGTTTATAGAACAATATATACTCAGAATTACATGATACATCATTAGTGAAAGTTTTTGTCATACGTCGCGTTACACCCTGTATATATATATATATATATATATATATATATATATATATATATATATATATATATATATATATATATATATATAAAGTTAGCGATTGGGTAGCCACTTTGAACGTTTTCAGTAATGATCAGCGTAAAAGTTAATGACCTGTTCAATCTTCGTCAAAAACGAATTCAATTCAATTTTTTTTTTTTTTTCGATCTTCTTTCGTAAATTCTCAAGGAAAGGTAGCTGACAGTGAAAGCTCGAAATATGGAGAAGTGGAAAAAACAGTAAAAGACAGTAGTGGAGGAGGGAGCTAAGGAAGTGGATGCATAGTGGAGAAAAGAGGCGAAAGATGGAAGTGGTATCTCGGAAGAGAAGTGAGAGGCGAAAAAGGGGGTGAAATCTTAGAAGACTAAAGATACAGTTAAAGTCTGAAGGAGAGTGATATATAACGCTCAAAGTTTATGAAGAGGCTAAATTCTTGAAAGTCTGCCAGAGCCTCTTCCCATTCGCGGTAAAACGTGTGTGCCATAACTTGTGGTCTCCTGTACTTGGAAGTTAGCGCACCAATAGGCAGGCAGTTTACTTTGTCATTCACTTAGGTATTTTACATACGCTATGTTGGTGAAGAGGGTCGCTTTCACGCGATGGCTGTGGTGTAATTGGTTGGATGTGAAAACCATCCCGTTAAATAAAAGTCCCTCAGGTTCCTACATATCTCCCGAAAAGAGGATGGTGCGCTACAATTGGGCAACACAGCTTCAGTATGTAGTTCAACTGGTTTACATCTAGATGCATATACAGTAGGCCACAAGACGATTTTTTTTAGAAGCGAAAAAAATTTTCTCGAGCTGATAAACATAAAACAAATTTGTTGAGATTAGTGATGTCGCAGCAGACAAACTGATAAAAGAAGGAAGAAGGTAATGGTTATGGTAATTCAACTGTTTGTGGTCCAGTAGAGGAAAGCATCAAGTACAGGAGACAATGGAACAAAAACGTCAGTTTCATCTGATTATATTAGCAGGCCGCAGTAGGCTCTGCGAAGGAAGGTTGGGTGGCTAGGCAGCAGCAATTATTCTAGTAACCAAAAATCTGAAATAGGTCAGTTTGTTTGACTAATATAGCAGAGTCACGCAGAAGAGGAATATGACAAAAACATCTGCTCTGGTTCTCAGGAACTAAAAATTAACTTAAAATATTATTGAAGTTATGCTGACACATTATGCTTAAAATGTAAATTACCTTGCATGTATAAATAGATAAGAAACTGAGTATATTTTTATTTCAAAATTTAAACAGGTAAGTGAAATCACTGGAGTTTTCATGATTTATAGACAATTATTATGAATCCTAATTACACGTACAAATACAAACTAGCCATGAATTCGGCCTTGACTTAACGTGGAGTTCTGTTTCTTTCCTTCTTTATTATTATTTTATAGAGATATAAAAGCTACAAGGTAGGGCAGTGGATATAGGAGTGTCCTTAGTGAGACATGCTAGGGTGTGGATATTGCCTGTAACGTTGCATGCTGAATATGTTGTATTGTTTGCAGAAAATAAAAGAGAACTCCAAGGCTTTGTGAATGAGCATGGGAATATACATTCGAAACGAAATTTAAATGTGAATGTAGCTTAAAGTTAGGGTCCACGAGAGAATGAAGGCCCAGAATGCACAGTGAGGCTGAAGTGTCATGAAATGGTGAAAGTGAGTGCCTTTCAGTATCTGAATTGCTCGATGAAAAAAGAGGGAAGTTTGTAAGATGAAGCACATGAAGGGGGTATTACAAAAATGAATGCTGTTGGTCCACTGATAAGCAATGATCAGTAAGGAATAAAAGATCAGTGCATAAGAGTAATGTCTATATATATATATATATATATATATATATATATATATATATAGAGATAGATATATATAGATATAGAGACATATATATATATATATATATATATATATATATATATATATATATATATATATATTTACAGAACACAGGAAGGAAAAACAAATGAATAAAAAAAATAATCCATACACCAGATTATTGGTGTCCTCTGTTCATAAAATAACTATAACAGTTTGACCTGAAAATCTGTAGGTTGAAGTTTGGAGGGAAACAACTCTGGGGAAGTGAATTCCAGAGAGATACGGTTTGGAGAATGAAAGAATTCTGATAGACAGAAGTTCTGCAATACAGCTGAGTGACATTCCAGTCATGAGCGCTACCAGATGCTCGTGTAGCACGAGGGGAG
>NW_027644552.1:0-4995 GCF_032717465.1 Coenobita brevimanus
ACACGATACCATAACACATTTTTTTTTTTTTTTTTACAGTGTCCTTAATTCCTATATAACTACTACAGGTAAGAAGGTGGTGTGGTGAGGTTCCGGCATTCCGTTGTCTTTCAGTACAACCAAGTTCTAACACATCACGTACACCGTATAGTAGCATTATACCACAACAATTATGTTAAATATGTTGTCATTACATCCAACGCAGTCGTTAAAAGCTGAGGGACGGTACGGTGAGGCTATGGTCTCCTTCAAACTTTGGGTCAACCAAACACTAACATCACACGTACAGTACATTTTAATTCTTCATCACCTTCGTCACTTGCAGATGAACTAAGTTAAACAAAAATGTCTGTCCGTTGTAAGAATAAACATAAAATGCCTCATCGTACTGATGAAGATAACAGACTACTTTCAAGCCATTTATCGCAAAATAACTCCCATGAGCTGAAAAAATCGTTTGGGAGTAACAAAAATAATCTGGGGTCGTCTTAGGAGAGGTAAATAACACTGTCACGTTATCCAAATTATACTAAGAAGAAAGTACCATACTGAAGAGGTCATTGAATCGGTTTATTATATAATCCATCGCACTGAAAGGGTGAACATTTAGGCTATATACTTTCAAGTTTTGCCAGGCACTCAATGTTAAGTTTTTCAGTATGGGACGCATTATAGCAAATGATAGGGTTTAGTTTGCATGTCAAGTTACAGAGTGTATTAAAAAATGAAGTAAAAAACAAACAAACAAGCAAACAGAATAACCTTTCCATAGTCCACAGGTAAAATGACCGTGCAGATGTGGACGCCAACATTTTTGTTAGCCATCTCTGGTTTAAAAATTATGGTGGTATATAAATCTCGCCTGGCATTCAATTCCTTTCAGGCGTCAGGATTTATAACAGTAAAAGGGACAGACGTTATATTATCCGGAGTCAAGGTTGCAGTATCACGCAACTACACCTTCCATTTTCACCAACTTTCTTGACTTTAGCAGTTTTATGTTCGCGTCTGTTTTAGTATTTCATTCCCACTACCGTCAAACGATGAAGTTCAGCTGAAAGTAAACATTAGGTGCCTAAAGTAGATAATACTGATGCCATTTTCTCTCAGGCATGTTAATGACAGCTATACAGTAGTACTCTGGTTTAGGAACCGCCAGGCGATTTTATTCAGCAGACGCCGGACGATTTTATTCAGCAGAGGGACTATAATATTAGCCGAAGTGTGTTAAGCTGTTTAAAATATTACTTGTTTATTTATTAGTCTACAGTACAGCCGTCATAGCCTACACATCACAACTAATAGTTTAAAGAAAAAAAAAAAAGTGTCCAACCAATGGGACTAATGGAGAAGTTGACTGTTTTAGAAACCTGTTCATTAAAAATATATAGATAAATAAATAAGTAAATGGCGTAGATGCTTTATGAAAAATAATATCGTCAGATATTTTTGTCTCTCCGTGTTCTTAGTGCTCATCCATTCTTAAATAACTCATTTACACTGCTCTCACTCTTGACTTGTGTCCTTCCAACTACGTCCAAGCTTCACTTCCATACGTTAGAGTTGGTATCACAATACTGTCATGTAGAAACTTTTTCACTTCCATTCTCACTTCCCTGTTTCTTAGCATTGCTTTTAAGGAACCAGCAACCTTTCTTCCTTTTTGTACCCTTTCAAGCACTTCACCCTCTAAACTTCCACCCTTACTCATCACACTCCCCAAGTACTTGAACGTACTCACATTTTCCATTTCCTCCCCATCCAACCTCACTTTACATTCACTGACTTCACCTCTCTCAAAGACCATCACTTTACTCTTCCTTACATTCACCTTTAGACTCCTTTTCCTACACACTGTCCCAAACTCATTCACCAAGCCTTGCAGCTCCCCTTCATTTTCACTCAGCAACACAGTATTAGTGATAGACAATATGGTTTTCGCCACGAAAGATCCACCATTGACATACTCAGTCTCCTAACTCATACCATCCATCAATCAATTGATCTACATGGAGAAACTCATGCAGTAGTTCTTGATATTTCTAAAGCTGTCAACGGAGTATGGCACCGTTCCCTGCTATCCAAACTCCCTTACTATGGACTAACGTCTTTTGTTCCTTTGATTTCTTCATATCTTAATGACAGGAATATAAGAGTAAAAGTAGATGATGTATATTCCAATTTCCACTCATTTAACACCGGCGTGCCACAGGGATCAGTTCTGGCACAAACCCTATTCCTGGTTCATATTAATGATCTCTTATTTGTCACCCACAATCCCATTCACTCATATGCAGATGATTCAACACTACATAGTTCATTCACACTCAGACACCTATTTACAAAGTAGAATATCTCTACCTCTCAACTCAGTACAGCCATTTCCATAAATCAAGATGTATCTACGATCAGTGAATGGGGACAAAACAACCTTGTTTCTTTTAATGCTAGTAAAACTAAATATATATAGTTTACTAATAGACAGATATTGCCAGAATCGTACATTACCTTCAGTGCTACTAATATTCCCATCTCCAAAAGTATTGAAATTCTTGGCGTCTCACTTAGGAATACCCTCAGCTGGACCTCTCATGTCAGATCACTTGCTAAAACCGCCTAAAAGAAACTTGAATTAGTGTACAGAGTCCGTAACTTCTTTGCTGATGAGCAGTTAGCTATAATTAATAAGAGCCATGTGTGCTGTCAACTTGAATATTGCTCACCCTTGTGGAATGGTTGTGGAGAGGTTGCATTAAAACAACTAGACAAAATTCAGAACAAAGCTGTTAGAATCATTAACAACCCTGCCATTACAAATAAACTACCTCTCCTGTAAGTAAGAAGGACTGTTGCCTTCCTTGCATTTAAAAGATATTTTTTTGGCAACTGCTCAGACGAAGTTGCGTCCATGGTGCCGCCCCTCCATGCCTTCCCTCATGCTACATGGGCATCTGGCAGTGCTCATGACTGGAACGTCACTCAGCCACATTGCAGAACTTCTGCCTATCAGAATTCTTTCATTCCCCGAACTGCATCTCTCTGGAACTCGCTTCCCCAGAGTTGTTTCCCTCCAAATTTAAACCCACAGCTGTTCAAGTCCAACTGTTACAGATATTTTATGAACAAAGGACATCAGTAATCTGGTGTATGGATAATTTTTTTTTTATTGATTTGTTTTCCTTCCTCTGTTCTGTTATTAACAAGAAAAATCTGCAAACAACAGTACAGGGAGTTTCCAAGCACTACCCTCTCTCACCAGGGCCACTCCAACATCCACTGCCCTATCTTGTTCATCTTTTATTACCCCATCCATGTACAGATTGAACAACCATGGAGACATGACACAGCCCTGTTTCAAACCAGCCTTCAAAGAGAAAGATTCACTCAATTCACCATCCACACGCACTGCAGCCTTACCACCATCATATATACTCTTCACAGCATTCAACAACTTCTCATCTACTCCATATATTCTTAATACTTTCCACAATCCTTGTCTATCCACCCTGTCATATGCTTTCTCGAAATCCATGAAAACCGCATACAACTTCTTTACCTTCTCTAGAAACTTTACCACTAAAGATCTAGGAATGAATATCTGATCTACACATCCTCTTCCCTTCCTAAAGCCTCCCTGTTCTTCTGCAACTAATTCCTCTGTTATTTCCCTATGTGCCAATAAGTATCCTACCATACACTCTTTCTATTATATTAAGAGGGCAAATGCCCCTATGATTACCACACACTTCTTTTTCCCTTTTTCCTTCGTACAATAATAATAATTATACCTGACTTCCAATCCTCCGGGACTCTACCTTCCTCCCAGGCCAACCTGCACATATTCCACATCGATTCTACTACTATCTCTCCCCCATGCTTCAGCATTTCACCACACATTCCATCAATTCCTGGGGCTTTCCCCAATTTGACTTTCTTCATTGCTTCCACAACTTCCATCCTACTGATTTCTTCCTGCCTTCTCACCTCCTTCCTTCTCCCAGCCATTCCCCAGCCACTTATACTCGCATTACTTCCATCCTCTATGTTCAACAATTTCTTAAAGTGTTCTCTCCATATGCTCACTTTTTCTCCCTTATCCACTAGTAATCTACCATTTTTATCTTTCACTCCCCTGCTAACTTCACTGCCACCCTGTCTTACTCTTTTCACCTTCTTCCAGAACATTTTCTTACAGTCCCTCCACTTTACTCTCAAATTCCTTCCAAATTCCTCATCCACTGTCTTCTTACTCTCTCTTACTAATCTTTTCACCTCTCTCTCCCTTTCTACAGAGAAACTGATATCCATAAATATCAAGGCTAACAATCACAGAAACTTAAATATCTTCCACTCATCCTCGCCACACCTCTACCACAATATCTTTTTTTTTTTTTTTTAAATAAATAACAGAACGGAGGAAGGAAAAACAAATGGGTAAAAAAAAATAATCCATACACCAGATTACTGGTGTCCTCTGTTCATAAAATATCAGTAAAAGTTAGACTTGAACAGTTGTGGGTTGAAATTTGGAGGAAAACAACTCTGGGGAAGCGAGTTCCAGAGAGATGCAGTTCGGGGAATGAAAGAATTCTGATAGGCAGAAGTTCTGCAATATGGTTGAGTGACATTCCAGTCATGAGCGCTACCAGATGCCCGTGTAGCACGAGGGAAGGCATGGAGAGGTGGCACCATGGACGCAACTTCGTCTGAGCATTTGCCAAAAAAAATCTGTAAAATAATGCAAGGGAGGCAACATTCCTTCTTACTTGAAGGGGAGGTAGTTTATATGTAATGGCAGGGTTGGTAATGATTCTAACTGCTTTATTCTGAATTTTGTCTACTTGTCTTAATGCAACCTCTCCACAACCATTCCACAAGGGTGAGCAATATTCAAGCTGAGAGCGCACATGACTCTTATAAATTATAGTTAACTGCTCATCGGTGAAGAAGTTACGGACTCTGTACAATAATCCAAGTTTCTTTGAGGCGGTTTTA
>NW_027644553.1:0-15000 GCF_032717465.1 Coenobita brevimanus
TGACACCACTTGTTTCTGTTTTCTTTCTATCATTACACCTTAACATATGCTGTCATTCAGTATTAAAAAAAAATATTTTCTTCTAGTTTTTAACCTTTTTTATACAAGGGGTAAGAGAGTGTGTGAGGAGTTAAGTAGAGGGACTAGACACGTGGGGAAGAAGTGAGATGTGAGGACGGGTGAGAAGATGGAAGTAGGGGAAAGAGTGGGGTAAGGCTGAAGTGAAATAGAGTAGGAGAGGTGAAGAGGGAGGTGAGATGTAAAAACAAGGTGCAAGAGAGTGAGGAAGAATTAGGAGATGATAGTGATGAGAAGTGAGGTAGGAATTTGGGAGAGGTGAGGGCGGGTGAGAGGTTAAGTCAGGTGAGAGACGAGGAAGGGGTGAGAGGGGTGGGAAGCTGGGGTGGAGAGAGGTGAAATAGTGGTAAGAGGTGAAGAAGGGTGAGAGGTGTGGAAGAGGGTGAGAGGTGAGGGAGGATGAGAGGTGAATTAGGGAGAGAGGTGATGAGAGTGTGAAAAGGTGGGGGAGGGTGAGAGGTATGAGGAGAGAGAGAGGTGGAGTGGGGTGATGGCGCTCACAGCCCACAATCAGTGCACCAGGCAGCACCCCGGCAGCCAAGTTCACACTGTCCCCTGCCTCTCATAGCCTATGGCAAACACTTACTCATTTAATATACTCTCTCGCAGAAATATTAAAAATCTTCGGTGGCCATCTACTGCGACTTTCCTTATTTCAAGACGAATATTTTCATTTTTCTCAAAATTGCTTCTAAATAAAGTAATGATTGATGTGCATTTTTTCCCATAGAGAATACAGTATATGGAAGTTCTATCACTTCTTTCAATACGAATGACGAGCATTTCGATCATCAGCTCAACCTTATTCTCTAATAATACATGGTGCAGGAGACGACCAAACAGAGCAACTGCAGAGGAACAAAAAGCAGCAGATTCACTAAAAGAACATTTAAATGTCAAAAATCCTCAATATCATTAGTCAAGACGTCCATGAAATCTTCAGTTCCACATCACCTCCACTGGAACACCAAAATTTAAGTTTCTACTCTCTTTTGCCTGTGGAGACAATACAATGTTCAATGAGACTGAAAACTGGAAGTGACCTTATATGAAAGGTGTGATAATACCAATGAAAAGGACACAGAGGAAAAGGTCCTCGCGAATGCAGAGTTACCGTGTGTGTGTGTGTGTGTGTGTGTGTGTGTGTGTGTGTGTGTGTGTGTGTGTGTGTGTGTGTGTGTGTGTAATCATAAGAGCAATTTCTGTGTAGAGATATGCAGGATCAAATGGCGTCGCATGCATTAGGTATATTTGTGCGCACACAAAAACGCTCAAGAAGCCCAGTTTTAATCACATGGACAAAAAGATCGTCGTTGTTCAAGTACAAAACTACTCATAAAACCCCGCTAACTTTCAAAGTATTCATTAAATCTGGTCACGGGAATATCGGTTTTGTCCTTACTTTCTTCAGTTCCTTCTTTCATCAGTCATAACTCCATAACCAAGGGTATGGGAGGGTGTTAGGCTACGTATAAACACGTGGATGTTTCTTTTCATAATTACAGCTATAGTCAAGCTACTTTATAAGAGTTACAGTGTAAAAATGTTCTCTAGAACTCAGACTCGCGTTTCATCGTTCTGCGTAAGCATTTTGCGTATCGATTATCATAAAAATACAGGTCAGCTGAAAGCACTTAGTGATGAAGGAGCGAAGGCACCAATTTTCCGAAATTTATTTGTGGTCAGTACTGAATGGACGAAGCATTTCTCTAGCAGGTGGTTTAACCTGTACTGAAAAAGAGACCTTCTTTTAACTTAATTACATTGTATTACCTTAAAATTTAAATACGGTACACTAAATTTTAAAAAAAATCAATAAAATTTAATCAATATATAGTAATTGCCGATAATTTTTTTTCAGATATCCATTAGTTTTACTGGTATAAACATATTATGCAAATATGCCGTTATTTACATATGGGTGAAACTGCAGGCTGATGGAAGAATAAGATTATTCTGCGTATACTCATATATATATATATATATATATATATATATATATATATATATATATATATATATATATATATATATGGGAGGTGGGGGCGCTCACCATCCACTCATTCGATGTAGTGCTGCTCTCGTTGTCTGCCTTTTCCTCTCCTCCATCCTTCTTTCCTTTCATCCTCTTCTGTCTTTCTTTCCTTCATTCTTTCCTCGTCCTTCTGCCTGTAGGTGACTCTACACTGAGTGACAAGCCAAATGGTTTCCTGTACACCAGGAAACCATTTACTACGTTGTATGGTAACCATATAACCAAGTTTTGGTGCCTGGTGGCTTAGTGAGTAATTACGGCGCTCCAATCGGGTTGAGTCGGTGAAGGTTTATATCCAAGAGATGGTTAGGGTCTCTTGCTCAAGTAATGCCACTCAGTGATGAGTGAGGTTGGTAACTCTCATCTTAAATGTCAGGACCAACTTGCCTAGCCTGAGCTCCTACGCTTCTTATGAGGCAATGTAAGATTGAATGATGAATGAAATATATGTATAGAGAGAGAGAGAGAGAGAGAGAGAGGGATATATATATATATATATATATATATATATATATATATATATATATATATATATATATATATATATATATATATATATATATATATATATATATATATATATATATATATATATATATATATATATATATATATCAAGTGGGGTTGGTGGAGGATTAGTGCCCTCCCTGTAAAACAATTAACTCTAAGCCCTTGGCCACCCCTGTTAGGGATACATGGCGTCTGGCAATGAAATGATGATATCTATATATATATATATATATATATATATATATATATATATATATATATATATATATATATATATATATATATATAATCTTATCTGCCGTTTGAGTGTCCACTGCAGGACCGGCATAGCCCGACCGAAGTGGGGACGAGACGGCCAATGTATCTCTACTAAGTGGCTTAGGCTATCTGGTAGAGATTGTATGTAGGGTGAGAAGTGCTTGTAAGTGTATTGTAGTGTTGGAGTGGCTTTGGATATGTGTGTAGTCTGTGAACTAAGTGTAATCGGCCCGCACAAGCCGACTGGGTGCAAGCATCGCTTTACAGTATGCGATACTGGTTCAACCACAGCACCCTTATGTCTGCCAAGCAGGACGTGGCCAGAAGAACGCTCCCAAAGTTAATTACCCTGGCGGGGCGCGAACCCTAGTTCTTCAGTGTACGAAAACAAACACTTTACCACTGTGGCTCCATATATATATATATATATATATATATATATATATCTATATATATATAATGAAAATACTGCTGGTGGACTTCTTTCAGATAAAAATTTCATGCCTTATATATTGCAAATGAATCATTAACAGAAGTGAAAAAAAAATACTTTAGACCCAACTTAACCAAACTAACTGAGGTGTTGTCGCCCTTCCATTACTGAAATTCTCAAATTAGAGCATAGCTCATATTTGTATTATTTCTCAGGCACTTACTTAATACTTCTTAACTCCCCAAGATAAGTGCTCAGGGATCGCCTAATAAGAGCTCCTCAGTTAAATTACCGTAAGTTAAAACACTTTTAATAGGGCTGGCTGATATTTTGCACTGCAAAGAAATATGATGACCTAGCAGTACTGCCCAAGCTATTGACATAAATGATAAGAGAGGCAGGTATTTAAGAACTCTACTTGTAGAGTGCTGAAAACTTCGGCAATAGATAAGACAAATGTAAAATACCTCCAGCAACAACATATTTACCTAGGTATTGCCCCATATCATTTCCATTACGATGGAAACTTATGCCTTGTGGTCTTGTTTGCCAGAAAATAATTTAATGAGCCCAGAAAAACCTCTCATAGTAACTGTGTTAACCCACCTGGATCTAATCCAATGCTCTGCAACCCGTGGCACATTGGTGTGCCGCGAAAAGCCTTCTGTGTGCAGCGGTAAAACAATTACAACAATTATCGGAAATTAATGTTATTATATATGAATGTTATAAAAATAATTTGTCAGAAATATATAAATGAATGTATTGGATTTCTCTTTCAGTTTCATGCATTCTTGTACAGTATGTAGAGTTGGGTACTTGCGAAACCGTCACCGGGAACTGTCTCATTCGGACATGGGCATAGGTAAAACGTTTTGAGGTGCATGTCTGAGTCTTTCAGTGCGGGGCAACTTAGACCATGTGATTCTTGCACATATAGACGTATTAGCTGCTGATGTTTGGGGGGCTATTATTATAAGAGTTCACATTTACATTAAGCAGTTCATTCGGAAGAAATATCGTAGTTGACATCTTTGTGTTACAAAGAACAGAGTTAACACGGTTCGTCATCCTGTTGCTTCAGGTGATGAATCATCAGTCGGTTATGTCTCCAAGAAGGCATGAGAGGAATTAGTGGAAATGAAGCGTAATCGTAACCTTCAAGTCAGTGAAGCATTCTTAGATATAGCCTACTCGTATTTGGTGTCAGCTGAAAAGTGAGTGCCCAACTCTTTCCGAACGTACTGCTGACATGATGTTGTCATTTGCAACAACATATTTGTGTTAGCAAAGCTTTTCAACATTAACACTTAATGGATAAAGAAGAGCATCGTATTTGAAGTCATCAGATCAGGAACACCGGAGGTTTTATACAATAGAACCTGACATTAAACACCTGTGTTCTCAAAACAGGCACATGTCTCTCATTCATTTTCGATGAAAATAACATAATTTTTAGGAAACAAATTTTTATACTTATTGCAGAAAGTTTCATTGAAAATTTTTAAAAACAGTACCTGCCTCGATGAATATGAATGTTGTTATAAATGTTCATTTATTAATGTTTTGGTAAAATACCTGAGTTTATCTTCTGAGGGAAAATATTTGAGTATCTCATGTAGTATAAACAAATGCATATCACTGAATGCACTCAGAATACGTGCAATAAAATGGGGGAGGCGGTGGCTCAATCGGTAGAGAGGTGGCCTGCGGTCCTACCGGACCCAGGTTCAAATCCCCGCTGGGGCAAGGAACAGTTTAAGGATTTGAATTTCATAATAGCAGACTTTACCGATCTACTAGAAGACCCGCCGACATGTCATAAAAGTACCCCCGCTAAACCAATACGCCAGTCCTGAATGAAACAGTCCTAGCATGTATTCAATATGGACTGTGGGTGTTAGCGCCGAAGTGGTGACATGTAGTGGTGTATGATATGTAGGAGGACTACTGGGCCTTGAGAGCACGCTGTGAGGCCTATGCCCAAAGTCGAGTACATAAAAAAAAAAAAAAAAAGAAGCGAATGCATATCACTACATGCACTCAAAATATTCCTTATTTCAAATTTTTCAGATTGCTTGAAACTAAAACATTCAGTACGTTACTTACCGTGCACGGTACTAAACATTTAAGTTGATTACCTTTTATCATTTGTTAGCAAGAAAAAAATAATTTTATGCAATTTTGAACCTTATGACGATATTTCTTAGATGTGTCGCAAGTTGTCAGCTGAATAATGTGCGGTAAAGATAAAGCAGATGCTGGTCTAATGTGTGGCTTCGGGATTGACAGCTATGTACTTTGTCGCTTCAGTTCTGACACACACACACACACGGAGAATTCGTGGTTCTCTGTAATAATGCAGCATCAAGGGGTTAATGTTTTTAGTCCATATTCCTCGCAAACCTTCTCTTATTAAATTTGAGATTCCAAGATGTCTTCTCCAGACATAATGAAATTACATGAAGAAACCAAAAGTAACTTAAAATAATATAGAAGCAAAACATGTCGCCGTACGCTGAGGGAAGTGTTACATTTTTAATCTGTTTATACGAGGCGTTTCCTCTACGCTGATATAAACTGTCAGGCAGTTGCAAAATTGAAGAAAATGCATGATTGTGAAGTAGATATTTGATTAATATATCTCATTATCATCATCATCAACATCATCATCTAATCTTGGGTTGCCCCATGAGGAGCCTAGGAGCCCGGTGCCACTGTATCTCGTCATATGAAAAATTTCTAATAAGCTGAAAACCGAACTAGTGCACTCGGTGATCGTGTCTGCTGAAACCTCAGAAGAATGCTACTTAACCCGTCACGTCCCGAGGCTTTCCGCACCTCCGACATCCCCCAGTCCCGAGGTATTTTCGAATTTTTTTTTTTTGGCTAAAACCTTCGCTTTTGGTGAGAAACATCGAAAATTCATAGAGAAATCGCTCACCTGAGGTTTAAAGTGCCCAATCCAGGTAGGAGTTCCTCCTTACCTGAGTGGGTTTTCTAACATGCTGGCACCAAAGAAAACGAGTTCTATGGGAGAGTAACTATTTTATCCACTCATAAACGGTACTTATTTATTTACTTGGTACGAATGTATATGTAGTATGACAGTATATTGGTTTTCAAGCAGTAATAAAGGCATTATAAGCATTGTTTCACTCACTAACTTATCACCATACCTGACCTAGTTTTGCCACACTACCTGATCATTATTTCTGGCTGTTTCTTCTTCTAATGCTATGTAAACATTGTCCTCCACATTGTCATCGATTGGGGAATCACTCTGGCCCTGAATAACTTTACTAGCCAGGTCACTGGTAACAGGTCCTTTGCCTAGACAATGTCATGAGGGGGGGAGGGGGGAGGTTATGCAGTGTAAGGCATTGTCCCTGCTTGGTATCTTGTACAGGAATAGAGGAAGGTGTCCCGTGTATACATACGAAAAATCACGTGCGAAAAATGAAAAAAGTGCAAATTAGCGACCTTGCAATTGCATCGACGTACTGGTACGTCGCCGGGACTGGCAAATGCAAATCGTGGTGACGTACCCATACGTCGTCGGGACGGGGCGGGTTAATAAACGATAAATCAGGAAACGATTGGCAACCCCCAGCTCGTGCAATGTGGCGATGTTTGGCAATTCCCAGGCTCGTATGTGAGACTTGAGTCCTGCATTAAATAATATATATATATATATATATATATATATATATATATATATATATATGTATATATATATATATATATATATATATATATATATATATATATAAGTTCAAAAACCCTGCCTCTCAGAGCAAAAATAACTTGTGCCGACCTCTTCCTTAATCCAGCATACTAGATTTCAACCTTCTTTACACATTCTAAAAGTTAAACGCCAGTTCTGAAGACTACACTTACAGCAGGCAACAAATCCCATACTATGACAAAGTTGGCTTGAGGATGATGCTGGATGCCAGGATGACTGACCTAAGATAAAGGGTCCAAAAGTAACTCCAGTCACTCAGTAACTGCAACTCACTGACAAAGGCGTTTGCAGGCCAGGGTCTGAGAGGCTTCTGCAGTAACTTAAGAAAAGAATTATAAGATGAATAAAACATCAGTGCATTGAAGGACTTAAGGGAACTCTGTTACTAACCACTTCACTACGAGAGATCTCGGTCTAACTAAAACTGTGATGACATGAGTGACTTAAGAAAAAGAAAAAAATTATCGTACGGAGGTAACAAAATTGTTCCAAAGGATGAAGTGTTGCTGAAAGGGATTCTAAAATTATGTGTTAAGGAGCAGTTTTATCTGGCTACCTTGTTGCATACAAGCTTACTCCTTCACATGCAAAACGGAGAAAATTCAGAACTGAACCACCAATATATAATTTGAGATAATTTCCTGCTCATTACTAATAGTCTTGATGCAGAAAAGACGAACATTTAGGAAGGTTATGCCCTCTTCTGCTTTTGTTAGTCCTGCAAGAGCAAAAATACGTGGAAATTCGACACGCTCCATTTCCATGTCCTTCCTGGAGAAAAAGTATGATAGGGAATTCATTAAGTTTGATGCAACCAAAGTACACATAAACCGTAACCCTTGGCAGTACCTATCCCAACACCACCATCTGTCACAGCCTTAATATCTACAGCCTATATTGACAAACACTCATAAGATCATTTCCCTCTCGTAACTCAGACTTTGATTTACAGGATGCAAAAGACAGAAAGATTTGTCTGCATTAAATCCTTGCTCTTACTTTTAAATGGTAATGATGAAAATCCTCTTGTTATTAAAACGTTTTCTTTCATCTTCTGTTTCCCTGCAAAAGCCAGTCATAAATGCGACAGCAAGACATCGTTAGTTTGTTCCTAAACTCAGGCTCAAGTTCGTTTTGCAAGTCGAGACACACAAAACATTGCGCCACTTTCACTAGATAATGCACATAATAATCATCATGACTGACTGTCTATAAAGCATCCCTCTGTGATGATAATTCTGCCCGTCATAATACATTAATATGCCAAAAAATAAATAAATAAATAAAACTCATGTATTAGAAGTTCACCTTTCAGTAACACGACATGATATATGTTTTTCCCTTGCTCCCACCAGTCAAGTTTATCTACAGTAGATGAGGTGAAACATCTGATTGTGAACTGGTGAGAAATAACTGATAACTCTTCAGTTTCCTTACGTTTAATGTATCATATTCTAGCTATCATCAAATGATCATATACATTAAGACGAGAGTTATAAGTACTTTCATAACCCCGGATGTACGATGTGTGGGGGGTGGGGCGGGAAGGGATACATTTTGAGGTTCTATATTTCAATGATATGGATACTGCATGATAAGTATGTTGGTAGGCGAACATGCCGATAAATTAAGACAACGAGGGGAAAAAAAAACTTGTCGAGAGCTTCATTTTATCGTTTAATTAAAAGATATACATACAATCATAGACACTTGAGCTCTGATCAGATGCTATTTCGATTTCACGAACAAAACCTTTGCCAACAACACACAGCGATACTCATAATTTTAAACTCGTGATACAAGTTTGTGAGATAAGATGGATGTGTGTTGGAAGCTGGGCAATAACAAAAGACCAAGGACCATATTCCTGAGGGCTTACCAGGATCCCTGCCAGTTCCTCCTGAACATAATATAGGGGATATTACACATGAATATTCTCCTGTATGCTCTTTGTTTCATTTAATTTTCTTGCATCATAAACATTATAAATCACTAACGTTTTCACATAACATCGTTCTACCCCCATAAATAGCTTGGACGAGAATATAATTCTCATATGCAGATAATGCTGACATGGACGGGGATTGCTAAGCCAGCTTGGAGAGAGAGAGAGAGAGAGACAGAGAGAGACAGAGTGAATGTCAGAAATGAGGCAAACCGACAAATATAAAGGAAGCATAACCGTCTCTGGCATTAACAGTATGTATATAGATAGATAGACAGACAGATAGATAGATGGACAGATAGATAGATAGATAGGTAGGTAGATAGACAGGATAAATGGACAGATAGATAAATAGATACATATATATAGATAGATAGATAGACAGATAGATAGATAGATAGACAGACAGGTAGGTAGATAGACATATAGGATAAATGGAGATAGATAGATAGACAGACAGACAGACAGATAGATAAATAGATAGATGGATAGATACATACTATCTATCTATCTTTTATTGCTAGACGCATCAATCCCGTACGGAGTGGCCACAAACAAATCGCCTCCACGTCGCCCTGTCCCCTGGCATTTCACTGCCATGCTCCCAACTCTCACCCCCCTCTCTCATATACTTCTCCACTCCATCCCTTCATCTCATCCTTGGCCTCCCCCTCCCTCTCCCCCCCTCCACCTCACTCACCATACACTCTCCTCGCCAGTCTCTCACCCTCCATCCTCTCCACATGAATTCAAACCACCTCAGTGTGTTCCCTCATAACGCTTCCTATCACATCCACATCCAAACCACAACGCTTATTTATATCTTCATTTGTCAGCCTGTCTCTCCGTGTGACTCCACAGGCTCATCTTAAATAACTCATTTCCACTGCTCTCACTCTTGACTTGTGTCCTTCCAACAACGTCCAAGCTTCACTTCCATGCGTTAGAGTTGGTATCACAATACTGTCATGTAGTAACATTTTTTCACTTCCATACTCACTTCCCTGTTTCTTTTCACTGCTTTAAAGGAACCAGCATCCTTTCTTCCCCTTGTTTGCCCCTTTCAATCACTTCACCCTCCAAACTTCATCCTTGCTGATCACACTCCCCAAGTACCTAAACGTACTCATATTTTCCAATTCCTCACCATCCAACCTCACAGTACATTCACAGACGTCACCTCTCTCAAAGCCCTTCACTTTACGTTTACCTACAATTCACCTTTAGATTAGGTTTCTTACACACTCTCCCAAACTCATCCACCAAGCCTTGCAGCTCCTCTTCGTCTTCATTTAACAACACACTATCATCTGCAAACAACAGTATAGGGAATTTCCAAACACTACCCTCTCTCACTAGGGTCACTCCAACATCCACTGCCCTACCTTGTACCTGAATATATATATATATATATATATATATATATATACCGAGTACCTGTGGCGGGGGAGACACAATTTGGCCACACTATAGGGTGGTACTACTACTCTGCAGCCAGGTTGTTTTAAAAAGAATATTGCCACCGTATTCCCTGCGTGACGTAAAAGGCGACTAAAAGGGGAGGGGTGAGGGGACTAGGGACTCCCTCCTCTGTTTTTTAGTTCCTAAAAAGATATAGGCTAGAGAAAGGGATGGGGGATGGAATTATCCCCGTACCCTGAAGATTGGGTTTATGAATGTGCGTGGATGTAGTACGATTCAGACTAAAAGGGAGGAGATTGGGAGAATGTTTGTAAGAAGAAATTTGGATGCGTTAGTTTTGAGTGAAACGAAGATGATAGGGAAGGGTGAGTCTATGTTTGGAAGTGTGAATGGAAGATTGTCAGGTGTTGATAGAGGAAGGGCAAGAGAAAGTGTGGCCTTGCTAGTGAGTCCGGAAGTACAGCAGTGTGTGACTGAATGGAAGGAGGTGTCATCGAGACTGATGTGGGTGAAAACGAAATATGAATGTGAGTTGTGGGTATTTCTGAGTGCATATGGGCCTGGTAGTGAAAGGGATGAAGAAGAGAGGAAGTCAATCGGGAATAATGTTGATGAGTGTCTGCAGAGTTTTGCTGCGAATGTGAATGTGGTAATGATGGGAGATCTGAATGCTAGAATGGGAAATGTAGCAGTTGAAAGTGTCAATTGGTATGCATGGTGCCTGGAAGAAATGAAAATGGAGAACAAATTATAGGGATGTGCATTGAGCCGGAGATGGTGATTGGAAATACCCAGTTTGAGAAGAAAGATATTTATAAGTATACACGGGTGAGACAGGAGGGTGGAAGGGTTGTTGATAGAGCATTGACGGACGATGTCATTGTGTCTAGGAATGTAATAGGAAGATTGTTGGATGTGAGAGTTCTGAGAGGGGAGGGTGGAGGTATGTCTGACCACTATCTGGTGGAGGGAAAGTTAAGAGTAGGCAAGAGATGGGTGAGAGCTAGGAAAGTTAGGTGTAGCAGGGAGGTTTTGAAAGTGAGCTGGATAAAAGAGAGAAAATAATAGAGTATCAGGAGAAATTGAAAGATCAGTGGAACGCAGTGAATGATCAGGAAAATTGCAGTGTGCAGTAGGAATGGCAGTTGTTTAAGAGTGCTGTGGTGGGGCATGTGGAAGCGCTGTGTGGGGTGAGACGAATGGGTAGTGATGTAAGAAAAGGAAGTGAATGGCGGTGCAAGGAAGCAAGTATGGCTGTGGCTGAGAAGAGACATGCATATGAAGTGTGGCTGCAAAGGAAGGATGAGGTGTCATATGAGAGGTATAAGGAAAAGAGGAATAGGGCGAGAAGGGCTGTGCGTGATGCTAAAGTGGCAGCAGATGAGAGGTAGGGTAGGCAGTTGACTGAGAATTTTCAACAGACAAGAAAATGTTCTGGAAGGAGGTGAAAAGGGTTCGAAAGGGAGAGTCTGGGAAGGAAGAGCGAGTAAAAGCAGAGGATGGAAGGATGTTAACTGAGATGGATGCAGTAAGGTAAAGATGGGCAGAGTATTTTGAAAGATTGTTAAATGTAGAGGAGGAAAGAGAGGCTGAGATTGTAGCAGATAGAAGGGTGCAAAGAATAAATGTGCTGGGAGAGATGAATGATTCTTTGATCATGAAGGAGGAAGTGCAGGAGGCAGTAAAGGAGATGAAAACAGGGAAAGCTGCAGGTATGGATGGGTGTGCTGTGGGGTGCCTGAAGGGTGCTGGAGCAACTGTTGTTGACTGGTTAGTAAGATTGTTGAATGTGTGCTTTGTGAAAGGTATGGTGCCAATTGACTGGGCAAGTGCTTGTGTGGTCCCATTGTATAAAGGCAAGGGTGATAATTATGAATGTACTTGCTTTGGGGGTATAAGTCTGTTGAGCGTTGCAGGTAAGGTGTATGGTAGAGTGTTAATTAAAAGAGTTAGAGAGGGTACAGAGGGAATGATTGGTGATGAGCATTGTGGTTTTAGGAGAGGGAGGGGATGCGTGGACCAGGTGTTTGCTGTGAGACAAGTGTGTGAAAAGTATTTAGCGAAAGGCAAGGATGTGTTTTGGGAGGTCATGGATTTAGAGAAAGCGTATGATAGAATTGATAGGGAGGCTTTGTGGACTGTTTTAAGATTGTATGGACTTGATGGTAGGTTATTAAAAGGGGTGAAAAGTTTTTATGTAATAGTAAAGCGTGTGTAAGAGTGGGAAATATTGTGAGTGACTGGTTTCCTGTGAGAGTAGGGCTGCGGCAGGGATGTGTGATGTTGCCTTGGTTGTTTAATATTTATATGGATAGTTTTTTAAAGGAGATGAATGCAAGAGTTCTAGGTGGAGGTCTGAGTCTGGTGAATGTTGATGGTAGAGAGGGGAATCTGAAGCAGCTGCTGTTTGCAGATGATACTGCACTGGTGGTAGATTCAGAGGAGAGATTGAGACAGTTTGTAAGGAGTTTGGAAGGGTGTGTGAAAGTAGGAAGTTGAAAATAAATGAGAATAAGGGTAAAGTTATGAAGTGTACGAGGTCGGTAGATGGTAGGAGGATGAATATAGTTTTGAATGGTGAGTTGCTTGAGGAGGTAGAGTGTTTTAAGTATTTAGGGTCACATGTTGCTGTGTATGGAATGTAAAGAGAAGGCTATGTGAGGGTGTTGTGGCACCAACTGTGTTATATGGGGCTGAAACATTGTATATGGGTAGTACGGAGGAAAGGTTTGAATGTAATGGAGATTAGGTGTCTGAGGAGTATGTGTGGAGTGATGCATAAGGATCGAGTGAGAAATGATAAAGTGCGAAGGAGAACTGGAGTTGTTCGGGAGATGGCTGATCGAGTTGAGCAGAGGGTGTTGTGATAGTCTGGGCATATGGAGAGAATGGATAGTGAATGATTGGTGAAAAAGATAACTAGACCTGATGTGAGAGATGTAAGGTTGAGAGGAAGACCACGAATAGGATGGATGGACAATGTGAAGAGAGCGTTGGATGCGAGAGGGATGTCTGTTGAGCAAGGAAGAGTGGCTGTACGTGACTGAAATAAATGGAGAGAAATTGTGAATGAATAAATGATGACACAGCCCTGAGGGGATAATCTCCACGCATTTGGTCTGATCAGCTGATCAGGTCAGGTGCCTGTAAGGGGATGGGTCCATTATGATGTAGCAGGGGTAAACCAGCTCTGTTGTCGGATGTCACTGATTGCACTGCGCAGTTGACCCTTATGCGGTGTGGTGCAGTGATGATCTGTCCCTTCTCCCCTTTGGGGCTACGATGCAAATGAATGTGTTTGTGTGGATGAGTAAATTGGGAGTGTGTCGTCCTGCCTCGGCTACCTCCCTTTCCTTGGGGGAAGCAGCCTACGTATATAGATAGATAGATAGCTGTCATAGGTACAACCACTTTGTGACCACAGTTAGCATCTGATACATACTGAATATATATATATATATATATATATATATATATATATATATATATATATATATATATATATATATATATACCGGGTAGCTGTCATAGGTACACCTCCGGACAGAAATTCGTGATACAGGGTAATCTGCCACCAGAGGTCAGGTTAATCGCACACGTCTACCCCCCCTAACTCCCCCTCCTTACCCCCACCAAAACACTGATTTGTTAGGTGGATGGATCGGAGATATGAAGCTTCACTCACTCTCACATCTTGCTGCATGTAATGTTACCTTCATTTATCTTACTATTAGCTGTATTATCAAGTGCATAGATCCATCTTCAGTTCCATGAGAAATTATTATATCGAAATATTAGCAGATTTCAATACAATGACCTTAATATATAGAGTCTGGTTTCCAAATAGTTATCCAACGTGTTCTAAGTGATAGACTAAAATCCAAGTAAGAGTTACATAAAAGTTATATGGCCAGATAAGTCCCTCTCTTGCATTGTCATATGGAGCGCCACATATGCACCCACCTACTTATCCACCTACCCACTCAGCCCAGTCAACACAACCCACCGACCTCACCCCCGCCACCCACCCAGCCCATCGATCCCTGCTATCCACCCTACTAACCCACGAATGCTACACACGAAATTCACCCAACAATGTCACTCAACTAATTTACTCATTCAATTCTCCACTCTGAACCCATCCAGCTACCCAACCCAACCACCCACTTAGTTCATCCCAACTACGCAATTGTCTCAGCCATCCTGGCGACCAACGGTATGCACTCACCCTAGCGACTCACTTTGCCCACACATCCCGACAACCTATCTTGCCCACCGACCCCTACCACTCACCCTCACAACTCACAAAATTCACCTACCCTTCCCACTCACGAATTCCACCCACCCTGGTCACCCAACAATGCCATCCATCTCATCCATCAGCACAACCCTCCCACCTCTCCCTGAACAGTCCCCACCCACTTCACCCTGCCCATCCACCCAGTCTGTCTACCCACTCCTCCCACCGACCCATCCGCCCATTCACCCTTCTTACCCAAGCCCATTTACTCCGCCACCCCATTCACCCATTTGAACCCGACTTATCCATCAAACTCATCTTATCCAAACCT
>NW_027644553.1:17500-22498 GCF_032717465.1 Coenobita brevimanus
GCAACCTACCATTCAAACGTGCGTCTGATTTCGTGTATAATATGAAACGCATGTGATTCGTGTATAATATGTTCGTGTATAATAATATTCGTATATAATATATTCGTGCATAATAATATGATTCGTGTATAATATGACATGAAATCAGACGCACTTTTGATTGGTAGGTTGCCAGGGTACGATAATGACAACCACAGAGTCGTGCGCCGCGACTATAGTATTGTTCCAGTAGCAGCTTGCACAGTATATTGACTCGTATCTCCGATATAAACCCCTTTAATTCGGCTATATTATGGATGTATTTCCATTAGGATTCCATGATATGCCAGTTCAATTGGCAATAGTTTTATGAGTGAATACTTTGGTCTATCTATATACCTAGGCTGCTTCCCCCAAGGAAAGGGAGGTAGCCGAGACAGGACGACACACTCCCAATTTACTCATCCATTCAAACACACTCATTCGCATCTTAGTCCCAAAGGGGAGAAGGGACAGATCCTCACCGCACCACACCGCACAAGGGTCAACTGCATATTGCAATCAGTGACATCCGCAGCAGGGCCTGACAGCGGAGCTGGTTTACCCCTGCCACATCATATTAGACCCATCCCCTTATCCGCACCTGACCTGACTAGCCGATCAGACCAAATGTGGGAGAATATCCCTTCAGGGCTGCGTCATCATTTATTCATTCACAATTTCTCTCCATTTATTTCTGTCACGCATAGCCACTCTTCCTTGATCAACAGACATCCCTCTCGCATCCAGCGCTCTCTTCACACTTTGGTAAAATATTAAGTATCATAACTATGCTAGTTTCAATATAACATGCTGTTCATACTGTTCAATGATTATACAGTCAACCATCAAACGGTAATTCGTAAGCAGGGATGGCCCGAGGAGTATGTGTCTGGGGGGGTAAGGACAATTTTGACCAACTTGATCCGTTTGACGATACGGTTTGACCACCTTAATAGATATAAACAAACCAGATTAATGACCTCCCCCCCTCCTCCTTGCCACCGTTCCATGGGTGAAAGGGGTCCACCTTGATGGAAGACCGTATGGTACTTGATTTTGGCTTAGATTATTCCCCTGACAGGAAGGAAACTAGAGATTTTATATTTTGTCCTCTCTCTTTCTCTCTCTCTCTCTCTCTCTCTCTCTCTCTCTCTCTCTCTAAAGAAAAACGTATGTAAAAAAAATATTTTGTCCTCTTGGAGACCACTCCTTTTATGTAAAAAAAAAATAGTCTTCACTCTCCATTTTTGACCAACTCAGTAATTTTTTTTTTTTGACCAACTCAGAACACACATTAGGGGGGTGACCTTCCACCCCCCCCCCTCGGTCGGGCTATCCATGTTCGTAAGACGTGGGGCCAACCTTCCTCGGGGATAAACAACCACTGAGAATGATTAGTGAGTGAAGTTGTTGTGAACTACTCTCTCCCTGTGTGTGTGTGTGTGTGTGTGTGTGTGTGTGTGTCAGAGAGAGAGAGAGAGAGAGAGAGAGAGAGAGAGAGAGAGAGAGAGTTGGTTGGGTGGGTGGAGTTGATGAGGTTGAATTGGTAGGTGTGGTAGTTCGGTGCATCGCCAGGGTGGGTGGACTGTGGTAATAGTGGAGAGGGGGTGGGGACAGTTGTTGGGTGTGGTGTATGGAGTGGTTTTGTGTGGGTTGTAGGGGTAAATGGGTTAGTGAGTGGATGCATTTGGTGGGCTGGGTGGGTAGGTGGCTGGATATGTGGGTAGTCTGGGGAGGGGTCTATAAAGTATGTTTGGTTTGGATAAGTTGTGTTTGATGCATATGTCGGGTTCAAATGGGTGAATGGGGTGGCGGAGTAAATGGGCTTGGGTAAGAAGGGTAGATGGGCGGGTGGGTCGGTGGGAGGAGTGGGTGGACAGGATGGGTGGAAGGGCAGGGTGAAGTGGGTGGGGAGTGTTCAGGGAGAGGTGGGAGGGTTGTGTGGATGGATGAGATAAATGGCATTGTTGGGTGACCAGGGTGGGTGGAATTCGTGAGTGGGAAGGGTGGGTGGATTTTGTGAGTTGTGAGGGCGAGTGGTAGGGGTCGGTGGGCAAGATAGGTTGTCGGGATGTGTGGGCAAAGTGAGTCGCTAGGGTGAGTGGACACCGTTGGTCGCCAGGGTGGCCGAGACGATTGCGTGGTTGGGATGAACTAAGTGGGTGGTTGGGTTGGGTGGCTGGATGGGTTCAGGGTGGAGAATTGAATGAGTAAATTAGCTGAGTGACATTGTTGGGTGAACTTCGTGTGTAGCATTCGTGGGTTAGCACGGTGGATAGCAGGGATCGATGGGCTAGGTGGGTGGCGAGGGTGAGGTCGGTGGGTTGTGTTGACTGGGCTGAGTGGGTAGGTGGATAAGTAGGTGGGTGCATATGTGGCTGTCCATATGACAAGGCAAGAGAGTGAGCGAAGCTTCATATCTCCGATCCATCAGCCTAATGAATCAGTGTTTTGGTGGGGGTAAGGAGGGGGAGTTATGGGGGTAGATGTGTGCGATGAACCTGGCCTCTAGTGGCAGATTACCCTGTATCACGTATTTCTGGTCGGAGGTGTACAACCACTTGGTGACCACAACCAGCATCTCCTTCTTGAACCATTCTCATCTTCCTCATATTCCCCTATATTTCACCATTCTTCACAACGATCTCGCTCATACCCTGTCATACTCCATGCTCGTACTCCATCACTCCTGACATTTCAATGTCCTCTCGCGCATTGTAGAGCTTTCATAATGCCCTATAATTTTTCACAGTAAACCACCTTCTCCCCCAGTTGGTAACTTACCCCAACATACCTGCACTCCATCATACTGCACCGCACTCCATCACACTTCAGCACTCACCATTACACACATCTACAAGCAACACCTCTCGCCCTCACAATGCCTTACTCCCTCTCAAACTATGCCATTCTTCCTCACACCACAGCAGTCCTCGCCACACTATTTCGCTTTCCCTCACACATCACCCCTCTTTCTCACATTACATTCTATACAGCACCTCTCCATGCACTTCCTAAAAAATTTACAGTCTGCAGCTAGACAGTCTGCTCGTGCAATGAGTGATACATGCTCACACTTTCCATTATGCCTCGTAATCGTACATTCTTCATTCTTCTACCACTCCTTCTCCCCCACCTCCATCCTTTCCTATTCAGTTCATATTCCCTCATTCCCCTTTCCCGACTTGCTTCAGAAATCTCCAGTCGATTGCCGCAACTTGCTCCCGGTATCTCCCAGTCCCTCATAAGGGAGATCCATCAACCAGTATATGATGCCTCCCCATCCTGCCTCGCCTCCTAGCCTTGTGACGTTACCTAACATCCCTTTGTACTTGTAGAAACATGAATCAAAGATCCTGAGAAACTTTATTATTGACTCATATGAAGAATGTCTCTGTGAGACCAGATTTTCCCTCACTAAGTTTCTCCTACCATCGATGTCGTCCTCAGACTTCCACCGGTAGAAATGTAATCAAAACATGGCCCTTCTAAAACAGTACAGATATTACATAATGCCTTCCTAAAGGTGTAGGAACTCAAAACTGATATAGTCCAGATCATTAAAGGTGGTTGAACACCAATCTCGTCTTTGTGGGACAAGCCTTCATCATCGAATGTCTCCTCTCCCCTGCTGGTAATCATCCCAGTGCGTTAGTTGGACTGTCACTTTGACTGGGGTGTTCTAACCACAAGGTCACAAGGTGAAGGAGGCGGGGACTTCTTCCCCCCCCCCCCTCTCTCCCGTCGGTCATTTCCTACATTGAAACCTGCTGGTTCTCTCTTTCTGTTCCCCCTCCTGCCATCTCTACCTCCCCTCTCTTCACATTCCTCCTCTTCATACGAAATATGTAGACCTATACATGCATATTTTTTGTCTATAATCATATCTGAAGTTGGTACATAGTTCGTCAAATCGCAGGAAATGTTTCCTTTCGTTAACATTATTCTTCCAGTGTTTTCTTCACCTGAACCGGCAGGGATTGTCATACTTAGCATTTTAACCCATGCCATATTAAGAAGTAACCCTGTAGTAGCAATAACAACAAACTTATCAAAAAGAAAAGCAGCACTTCACCATATTCCTACACCAAGATTCAGGTAGGCCAAGGTAAACATCTTATATACTTACCGAATCATAAATAAGTGAGCGCGTCAGACCGATAGCACAGGCCGCAACAGGACCCTGGTGCTGGGTTGCCATCACTGCTAAGTCATATAGGTCACGTTTGTGAGGACTATATGAAAGTTGGCTGTGTCAGACAGAATATCGACCGGTATGAAAACGTAAACCGTTTGGCAATTTTCAAACAAAAATATAACCGCTCGAAACTAACCCAACCTAACCAAATCTGATCCTGGGGTAAGATACTATACTGAATAGTGTCTATGAGGTAAGATTTTTATTTGACACAGCAGAGGATGACGGCAGGTGGTCTAGTAATCTAAAAGTTAAGACGGGATTAAGGGCCATGTTTTGTGGGATATGATTGTTATCACTGAGAGACGGCGAGTATATTTTTAAATCATATAATCCCTTTAAGAGAGTACATATATTCATGTTTTCATTCGCAATGCTCTGACCATCATAAATTCTTCAGTATTCCAGCCACAGTATGAGACTGTATGTTGTCAGTGTTAAAATACTTATTTATACCCTCATGCTACCGGCCTCTTTTACTTTCCAACACACGTGTACATAGAGTGTAGAGGTAATGCTGTATGTGTGTGATGGGGTGTGAGAGAGAGAGAGAGAGAGAGAGAGAGAGAGAGAGAGAGAGAGGAACAGCTAGAACTTTAAAAAACAGGGTCAATCCCACAAACACACCAAACTGACACCATGCCAGAAAACCATATTGTGGAAACAGTGTTCTTATTTCCATGTAACCACTATACTGGATGAGATGTGTTCGTGAAAGCTAGGGTCTCCATGCAACTGGCTATTAATAAAGCCAAATACTAAGACCTCACTACATACTA